>NC_074698.1:26614105-26827858 GCF_029448725.1 Salvelinus fontinalis
AAAATTAACATGGTTCCAATGTCAGAGGTTTTTTCAACATCATTTCAAGGTCATTTTGCTTAGTGGGCTACCAAGAAAGAATAATTAAAAATATATATATTCACAGCCTACTAAATGATGTACTTATTTTGTAGTTTGTTAATTTCAAATATGTTTCACTGAGCAACACACAGTAGAAAAACAAGCAGTGCTATTTTAGATTATGTAGTTGATTGATTAATAGTTACTGTTTTCCTCAGACTGATTATGCAAGACCCTACACAGCAGTGAGCTCGTAGACTGAAGTGCAATAATGGGTAAGAAATTGTTTGAGATATTGGTGTAATGATGTTTTTATATTCTACTAATACTTAATATAGGTAATACATCAGTTATTTGATTTTTCTATTATATTCTACAGCAGAGGAACCTGATGAACTGCCTGTTGAAAAATGGACTGACTCCAACGTGAGCTCCTGGTTAAGAACTATTGGAGTGAAGGAGCAATACATCAAGAAACTTTATGAGGAAGAGGTAGATGGGAGAATTCTCCTTGTACTGACTGAGGACTATCTGAGAAAAGAGATTGGAATGAAATCAGGACCAGCTCTGTTGATCATCAGAAAGAGAAATGAGCTTGTAGACACCAAACAGAGAACTCGGGGCAAGGAAAAGCCTCAATGTAGCAACAATAGTGAACAGGATGGTAAAAAGAAGAAGCAAGGATCAGCTCCCCAGATTCCAGAGACAGATCAAGGTCTTTCAGAGGAAGAGAAACAAACTCATCAAGGACAATCTGTTGAGGACAATGTGTTAATTACAAAGAGAGACTGCAAGCCACGGCCATTTGGCAAAGAAGGCATTGATTTCACATATGTCAAACATAGTGTTCTGCAACCTGAATCTGGTGTATTTGATCTGATATCTCCCTGTCATGAGTACAAGTCACTTGACAATGCTGCCAAATTGGACCGCACGAGACTACAGGCAAAATTTGCCAAAGAAGTTCTCAAATTCGGTAGTGGCTGCATGAATATCAGATCAAATGGCACAATACACTTTGGTGTGATGGACAGTAGGGATGATGCAGGCTATGTGCATGGTGAGATAATCGGTGTTCCGGTTTTTGAGAAAGATATATATGTTGATGCATTGGATCACATTGAAAGGAGTTTCTCTTGCTCTGACAGCGAGCATGTGCGACAGTGCATACGCCCACCTCAGTTCATAGAGGTTATGGACATAAATAGCACAGAAAAAAGATACGTGGTGGAGGTGGATATTGTGCCCTCCATAAGCATTGTTAAGAACCGAGTGTACTCTGTTCGCCTGCCAAACTTCAAGGAGTCCTCTAACAAGATTGAGCATGAAAAGGAAAATATCTATCGCAGGGTAGGATCAAAAACCGAGCCAGTGAGTGATCAAAATGACTTCTACCAGCGAGTCAGAGACAGAGATGCCCAAAGAGAAGAGGCTGAGCATTGTCGATATGTTAACACCCCGGACATCTGCCAAGACCTCGGAAGGAAACTCACCATGCTGATAACCAGTGGCAAGAAATTCATTGAAAAGGAGAAATGGTACATTCTTGTCACTAACAAGTTCAAACCAGATGATTTGAGCAGCATTGACTTCTTGCTCAACATGAATATTTTCTGTGTGTTCGACTTTGACACAGATTCCAAGCTGTCAGGACTGTGCAGTAAATATATTCAGCACCATGCAGCAAATATGCATTTCATGCAGAACTACAAAATACCAAGTGGTATGAGCATTGGCGAATTTGTGAGCCATTTGCATTTGTTTGAGCAAACCAGCTGGATATTTTGCAATGGACGAAGCGATTACAAAGGGAATGAAAACCCCTGTGATGAGATGACATGGATCAAAACAAAAATTACACTCCTGAGGGAATCTGTGTCATTGATCTGCAAACAGATCTTGCCAAAAGGAGCATTCCTGGTGGTCTTCCTTCTCACATCCCCAGTTGAGAAACCCCTTTTGCACACCTTCTATGAGTTCTTCACAGATATGGAAGGTCATGAAGACATCATTTGCATCTCAGAATCTGAGGATAACTATCAGAAATGGCAAAGTTTTGCAGAGGGTTCATGTGGAACAGAAACTGTGAACCGTTCCAGTGTTGTTGGGATGAAAATGAGCCATGTTGATGCGACACTGCAGCGAATCCAACCTGTAACATCTCGAGACACCAAACACTTGCCTATCTACCTGAAAGGACAGTGCCTTCTTGAAACTCGTGACGAGGAAAGGATGTATTCCTTGGAAATCCTGAGTGTCAATCATTGTGATGAAACAAGCGATGATTACATCAAAGCAGAAAAAGAAAACATTGAAAGACAGTTTTACCACGGGGGAAGAGTGACCTGGTTGAATTTCTGGCTTGCAGAGAAGAAGTTTGTTGGAGAAGTGATTCAAAGGGATGCATACAGGGATGTCTCCGAACTTCTCACTGACACTATGAAATGGGGTGTAGACAGACCTGTGAACAGTATCAACATCTACCATCACCCAGGAAGCGGTGGAAGCACCGTGGGAAGGCAAGTGTTATGGAACAAGAGGACAGACCTAAGATGTGCTGTTGTGAAGCCGTCATACTCAGCAGCCACTGTATCTGAACATGCTGTTCAACTCCGAGAGTATGAGGAAAAAGATCCTGAGAAATGTCTCCCAGTGCTCCTGCTGATTGAGGACTGTGACAAAGAATACCTTGATGAGCTGAGGAATGAATTAGAGTTTGCCATCAACACTAAGAAAATCAAACAAGGAACACCTTGCTTCATTCTGTTGAGCTGCAGACGATCACATAACCCAGAGAAGATGTGCAAAGACTCACCATTGCAGAATGTAGCTGTCACTCACAAACTATCAAAAGAAGAGAAGAGACAGTTTGCTGGGAAACGGCAGAAGCTTGAAGAACAGTACCAGCCAGAATTCATCTTGACATTCGTCTTGATGAGTGAAGAATTTGAACACCAGAAGATTGTTGAGTATGTTGCGCAATTTGTGAAACATCTGCTCCAAGACATTGATCATGAAGCGGTTGTCACTCGGCTCATTCGGTATGTGGCGTTGCTCAACACTTATGTTCAGAACTCATTCATTTCCCAGTCCCATTGCGAAGCTCTGCTAGTATTTACCATTCATATGGATCGATTCCGCCAGCATGCTTTTGAGAGATCACTGAGTGAGCAGGCCAAACTTGTCTTTATACATCTGAGAGATGACAAGACGCACATTGAATCAGTTCGAATCATTCATCCACTTGTTGCAAAGGAAATCCTTCAGCAGCTCCTTGGTGACCAAAAGCAGCAAAGTGGGTTGGCCATGGATCTTCTCCACGAGGATGTGCTTTTTGAGCACAGATTTGGAAAAGAAGATTATGGTAAGTTTTTGCGAGCCCTGTTCATGAGACGTTGCAGAGTAAGTAAAGGTGATGAATCAAACAGCTTTTTCTCTCCTCTCATTGAACATGTGAGTGAAAAGGAAACCCCTGACAAGGCAATCGAGCTCCTCAAGGAGGCGTACAAACGCTTCAACAAAGATGCATTCTTTGCTCAGCAACTTGCTCGCCTGAATTACTCCCATGAGAAGTTTGAAGAGGCAAAGGATTGGGCAGAGATAGCAGCAAAACAAATGCCTAACAACTCTTACATTCTTGACACGAAAGGCCAGGTATACAGAAGATGGTTCAACGCCAAGTGTAAAGCAATTGAGAAAGTACCAAAAACGGCAGAAAATACAGCAGACGCTGTTGAAACTGCGCTGAAAGCAATGGAGTGTTTCAGAGAATGTGAGAAATCTGCTCTCTCGGACCTTGAAAACATGAACAACAGTGGCTTTTTTGCTGCAGTTGAAGTTGGCTGCAGTCTGTTGAAGCTCGTATTCTCATTGCGTGTTTTCTCAAGCAAAACGAATGGCCATTCAGAATGTATGAAGTACCTTCTCACTGATTACATTCCTGAGGAAGTGAAGAAGCCCTGGGAGAGTTTTCACATCAATTTGAAAGGCCTTCAAATGACACTGCATGATGCCCTGGAGTGGATCTCGGAAGACCTGAGTTACTTCCAGACAGACATCAGTGCAGATGAGGAGGAGACAATTGAAAGCTCTGAGATGAAAATAAGCCATCCAATGACATGGTTGGTAAGAAAATCCTCTGAGTATGGTAAATATTTCAGTGGTTACTCTCTCAGCATTGCCCCAAAGCTGTGCCAGTCGAACCCTGGCAATTTAACTCCTTTCATGAAACGCATGATCATTTACCAGCTTGGTGGGGGGAATATAACTTCAATCTTCTCCCTACTGACTGACCAGAAAGAAAGAGACCAAGTCAAAGTCCTAGAGAATATCATATCGCTCTACCCCAGCAACCCTCTGATGGCCAGGCTGGATCAAATGGATCTCGTCAATTACATAGCAGCTCATATTGCTCTGAGTTGCCTTACAACCCAATCTCCAAAGTTGGCTGCTCTGAAAGACCTTCAGAAACTCAGTCAGCAGTTCCCAACAGAGAAACGGAAGTGCCTGTCCAGTGCTCTGTTCCTGCTCATCTTGCTCTTCTGGCCAGAAGATCATGACACAGACCTTGAAAAAGAGACCAAATACAACATTGTTCTATCAGCTGTTGAGTACCTCAAAAGGAGCTACTGGACCAAAATGAAGGATATACCACAAAGGAAGAAAAGGATTTACACCCACTTTTTCCTAAGTAATGGAAGTGGGTGGGACAAGATTGTTCACAAAAGCAAGGTTGAAACGATTACAAAGGTCCTCTCCATCTCAGAAAAGAGAATGAAGTGGTTCAGTGGGGAGGTGTGGAAAATGCCAGAGATGGCCAAACTGCTCAGGACTGTGTCTGGGTGGACAGAAGATGGGATAGTGTACCTTGAGGGCCCAAAAGAGAAAAAGTTCACTATTCCTCATCTGAAAGCAGCTTCCGTGCCCTATGGCAATGAAAACATCACATTCTACTTGGGGTTCACATTTAGAGGACCTGTTGCGTACAACGTCACTGTGAAAAAGTAGGGTCGCCACATAGACAAATCCTGACAGAAAAGGAGTCTTATGGAATATCTCCTGAACATTTTGGACCAACATACCAATGAATGAGCATGTTTTAGAGCGCATTGTCAGAGGAAGACCGTGTGTGTGTGTGTGTGTGTGTGTGTGTGTGTGTGTGTGTGTGTACAAAATTCAGTTTAGTTTCTTAAGACTGAATTAAATTCTGCCTGTAAAAAAAAAAAGGCAAATGTATGGATATTTTGCATACCGTAAGTGTAAAGTTATTTCTGTTTGAATGCTTTGTTGCAAGTTTTCAACCATTATGTGGACTGAAAATATTAAGGATTGTGTTGTCAAGTTATGCAGTCATGATCTGTTTTTGTTTCATTCTTGAAGAATACTGTATATATTTTTTTTATTAAATCTTGTCTTATGCAGGAAGCCTGTGTAATATTATATGTGTATTGTGCCCAAAATGTGGTATTTGATAACCAAACTACTAAAATGAAGCCAAGGTGTATCCACGACATCAACAACACATAAGTGAGCATCTCGTCATAGAATCATAGCTGGATATTTTACCTTTTTGTTGCAAACTCAAGTGTATTCAATAGTAGTCAAATATTTTCCTCAATATGAGGCATGCAGATCAAATATAGTAGATGTATGACCAATCAGATCAAATATAGTAGATGTATGACCAATCAGATCAAATATAGTAGATGTATGACCAATCGTTGTTGTACATTATTAACGGCACATCTTTGTTCATTTCAGCAGTGTGTCGTGTTTTTGTCCTTCATTAATTTACTGTAATTGCACAATTGCATTGATTGAGGATCTCTGTAATTGAATGTGATTGCTTTTATTAGATGTTTTTATTTTTTATTTATTGTGCTGAATTTTATTGTTTTATACACGTATGTTGTTTTAATATTCTGTTTTGATTGTAATGTGTACAAGGCTCTCTTGTAAAATATATTTTAATCTCAATGTGACTCCCTGTTTAAATAAAAAACGGCTTGCAGTTGAAATCAATGAACATTTTGTCAGCAGTCAACTGTATTTCACAATTGATATGACCAATGCTAACATTCGCAATCCACTGCATTGTTGTCAGGTGTGTGCAGTAACGGTCACAGATCACTACATAGTGAAGCACAGTGTTCACCTTTGACCTTCAGCATTTCGGGGACCTTTGTTATGGAGAAAGACTTCTAACAGCTGCTTCCAACTCTTATAAGTAAATGATTCCACTAGAAGAAGTGGAAGACCTTCCTCATCCTGGTAAGAGAGGTCTCATCACAAGGCTCAGTAAGGTTTATGGATAAAATGTGTTCTTATTATGCCAACAACTTGCTGTAGTAAGGGATGATTGATTATGACTATCTGTTGTTGTAAGGTATAATTAATATCTAACATTTATGTTCAGAATACAAACTAGTGACATAGATGATTAATGTCTGCACTGTCCTGTCATGGAATCCATCTGGGTCGAGTTTGACTTTACAGAATGTTCAGATGGAAATACTGTGCAGACATATTGTGGAGAAAAGACATGGTTCTCTGTCATTGCCTAAGTGTTTGATGTTTTTTTGTTGTTATCCCTAGTTTTGCTCAGCCCTATTGTTTAATTGTCAATAACCAACATATATTCTATAGTAATGGTTGTATATCAGTTGCAGCTACTGTAGTTGAAAAAAAGCTTGTCCAGTTTTCCAGTTGTTTGCAGGTTTTACTTCTGTTTTTCATCACTAGGTGGCGACATTGACCACAGCACACCACACCCTGAGTAACAACCTGTATGGTCTACCACACTGTCTCTCATTAGCACTACCAGCTGAAGAGAGTTCTCACAAGTTGTCTTCTCTATGCCCTATATGAACTTGTCCATTCCCGTTGTGATTATTCTGAAGTATGTCCAACAGGCCGCACAACCACAGACCATGTGGAACCACACCAGCCCAGGACCTCCAGATCCGGCTTCTTCACCTGCGGGATCGTCTGAGACCAGCCACCCAGGCAGGTGATGAAACTGAGGAGTATTTCTGTCTGTAATAAAGCCCTTTTGTGGGTAAAAACTAATTCTGACTGATTTGCTCCCAAGTGGGTGGGCCTGGGACCACCCCAGTGGAATGTGAAGTCTATTGCATTGGGGATTAGGGCCAAATTAATTCATTTACTTATATGAACTTTAACTCAGTAAAATCTTTGAAATTGTTGCATGTTGCACTCTACACAAAACATGATCCTTCCACTCTCCTGAGCGAGGCCCTAGAGACCTCAAGCAAACTTGATGGATGAATGAAGATCTCCCACTCAGGCAGTTTACCATCGAAAATAATTGTCACAGTTCCGGTCTGCTTAAGGGGTGGCTCTCCCACAGACAACAATGCATTAGCAGCTGGGTCTTGTCTGCTTAGTTTATTGACTGTATATGAACCAGAAAAAAAGGAATGAGTGAGATCTCTCGCTTCCTCTTCTGTCTCTGACCTGAAGGCCATGTACAGCAAAGTAGGACTCATCTCTTGGCAGTATAGTATCGTCCTCCTAAGGACAGCAGATGTCGATTCAAGACAGGCAGTGATCCAGGGCAGCACTGTAGTGAGTACTCTAATACTATTTGAACCCTTAGATATCCTTTCATGAAGGGGTTGCTGAAATTAGTATTCATCAGCAGAATAGTGGATTAGAGACAGCTGGTCTCAATGAAACCCAGATATCGGTTTTGTGGGTTAAGTGTGATAGAAAAATTATGTATTCACCTTATTTGTTGGTTATGTAACAATTATTTTCTTAACAACAGTAAGATGTTTCTGTCCTGCTAATGCTATGTTTTATAGTCTCCACTCTAGCACCTTGAAGATAATCTGGGCGTATGGTTTTACTAGAGATAGCTTGAGCAAGACTGTTGGGCTGACGGTTTCATTACTGAAATAATTAATCGATATTAAATAAAGATGATTGTTAGAAAAAATGACCAAGTCTCTCTCAGTACTGAATTTCCACGACATTTTTGGCGATGAGGAGGTGATCTCAGGGTAATCCACCCTTATTATTGAGCAGCTGGACCCGCCTATGATCTCAGAGGTAGCGGGCACGGGTGGATACCAGATCTCAGACAGAGTACTGAGAGAGGTAGGCTTGGACAATCTATCAATAAGTGATGAAATTCTAAAGAAAAAAACAGCCCCTGTTGAGGGTACGCTCGGAGCGAGGTCTTCCTTCACTTCGTATGGCTGCAGGGGTAGTATTGAGTAGCTTGGATGAAAGGTGCACTGAGGTGCCCAGAGTAAATGGCCTGCTGCTCAGTCATAGTTGCTAATATATGCATATTATTGTTAGTATTGGATAGAAACCCCTCTGAAGTTTCTAAAACTGTTTGAATTATGTCTGTGAGTATAACAGAACTCATATGACAGGCAAAAACCTGAGAAAAAATCCAAACAGGAAGTGGGATATCTGAGGCTGGTCGATTTTCAACTCATCGCCTGTTGAAAAAACAGTAGGATATGGATCTGTTTGCACTTCCTACGGCTTCCACTAGATGTCAACCAGCTATAGAAACTTAAATTAGGTGTCTACTGTGTTGTGGGGCTGAATAAGAGCTGAATGAGTCATGCTACTGGCAGAGAGACATTTCACATGTTAAGAGGGCCACAGCTGAGGTAACTAGCAGGACTGAGTTGAGTTGATAAGAGTGTTCTTAAGTGAGGTATCCTTTAGCATGATTGTTAATTAGCCAGTTGCGGGCAACCAAAAGTCCAGATCCGTGGTACTGGTTTGATCACAGTAGGACTGGAGAGGTTTATGTTTAGAGCGAGGGACTATAGCGCAGGTGACGCCCTTGCGAGGGCATCTGACTTTGGTGAAATTCAAATTATAACGTGTATGTAATAGATCAAATCTTTTGATAAATGAGGTAAAGAGGTATGCCCTGGGTTACTATTGTTAGGTGTTATTGTAAGTGTTTTGTTATTTCTGATACTTGGGACCGTGTTAGGCAATTAGATAGAAGACACGGGTACTCTGTTGGTAGTTTTGCACATTTGGATAGATGTAATCGCAGTAGGCGATATCCCAGTGTGGATACAACACCCCGTTGTGGGACCACTAATTAGGCAATATTTTGATAATGGTATGGTTACCCTGTTTATATAGACAAGGTTTTGAAATCTAAAAACAGCGCTAACCGTCATTCCCCTCTGTGCTTTTGTTTGTGTTTTCTGTTCATGTGATACGAGAGTGTGTGAGGGAAGTATGTTTTGGGAACAGTACTGTGTGAATGTGAATGAGAGTTTTGTGAGTCTAGATATAAGTGTTAATGTTACATTTGGGTAATACGATATGGGGTCCGTTCAACACTGCCCATCATAGAATACCATGGAGTGGTGTTATTAAGTGCTAGATGTTATTCTATAATTTCTGGAAGACTACAGAACCGATGAGAATTATTCCCATAAGGCAGCGTCTGAGAAACTAACGTTTTTGGGTTCCGCTGGGAGTGTATGAGGAGTTGTTGGAAACACACATGGAGTGATTTAAGTACCTACGATTTCCTACGTTAAATATTGATTCTGTGAAGACATGACAAAAAATGAATGAGAAATTGTGTGTGTATAATCAATTACCAGAGATTTGAAAGAGTAAATACTGGGAATATAATAAAATGCATCTTAAACAACTCATACGTAGACGTACGTAGGGTCTTTTTTTGTGGATAATTTGTTAGAGATAAGGTTAAAAGCATTTTATGACTGTCTAAACGATTGTGTTTTTTCCCCCTCCCTCAGGTTAATACATTTAGAGAAAACTGTCCCTAAGGCCTGAAATGTGTTTTCGCAGTAAGAGATGAGTTGCTATATTTATTGAATAAATCCTTTCCCCATGAAGTTACAGCGACATAAAGTGGAATTTCGACGTAATTTATAACGTTATACAAAGCGTAATTTAGGGTTTTCTTCAATATATTAAAACCGCGAGGTGAGAGGAGCGGAAATAAATTGAGGTACTAAAGCAAAGCCATAAAGATACTAATAGAAGCGCACAATCATTCTACTCATTTGGATCTAATATGGGAGAAAAAAATCTAATCATGGATACAATTCGGCAAAATATCCCTGCTGACAACAACATTCAGAGATGCAATTGTGACTTGGCACAATGATATAAAAGAAGAATAATGTAGTCAATACACCAGCGTATTGAGGTTAGCGTTCTATCAGCATAATCGCACTAACCGTACTATTTAAGTATGGACATTGTTAGATGGGGTACTTGGTAAATTTGCTCAAACTATTTTGATAGGATTTCAGAGCGGCTGTCTGAATGTACCAAAAATTTCAAATTTCAATAGCTATTTAACCATTACTCCTAAAACTTTCAAAACTGGTTCTAGCTATCCCGATGGCATAGACCCGCATTGCACACATTTTTTTGTTGTTGATTTACATCTCGCACTATTTTAAATTATTTATTTACATTTTTGAATTTCAATAGCTCATTGGTCATATGACCTACTGGACTAAAACAAGGTTCAGTATGTCCACTGACTACCCTTCTATATTGCACACCTTTTAGTTAGTCAATTTTCATCTCACATGATTTTACATAAATTTTTCTAATTTAAAAATGTCAATAGCTCCTTGGTCATGTTTTTTTTATTTTTTTTATTTCACCTTTATTTAACCAGGTAGGCTAGTTGAGAACAAGTTCTCATTTGCAACTGCGACCTGCGACCTGGCCAAGATAAAGCATAGCAGTGTGAACAGACCTAGTGACTTCAAACAAGGTTCAGAATGTCCACTGACTATACCTTCATATCGCACACTCTGATGTTTGTATACTTTCATCTCATGCTATTAGACTTAAATCTGTAAGGATCGGCCATATCAGGCCAAACACATAGAAATAGACAAACTAGACATACAACATAGCATGCCCACTCAGATCACACCCTGACCAAACAAAACATAGAAACATACAAAGCAGACTATGGTCAGGGCGTGACAGCACCAACTTTTTGAAGGTTCTACATTTGTTAAACAACAGGTTAATATTTTTACAAAATTAATGCAACAGATTGAAATGATTAGATTAAAGGATCACTGATTCCTTACGCTGAGACGTTGACTATATTTGCGACATTACATTATTACATTACATTATTACATTTAGAGGGTCAACAGGAACAATCTAAGGCGAAACGGCTATTACATATGTTGTTGGACGTTGGTCTAGTAATGATACCAGGATCATTTTACATGGTTATCGAAAAGAGAGTCCAGTCATATAATATGATATGAGATTGAATTGTTAGATTCGGTGGCGAGATACATTTTGCTCTGTCTAAGGGTAGATAAATGAAGCTCACATAAATGTTGGGGTAGATTATAGGTCATATTTAATACTGATTTGAAGGTAATTTGTAATGCTGATAATTACGGAGAAGTTTTATAACTAATAGGACCACAAGACGGATAGACCTGTCTCTAGTCTATTTTTACTCTGAAGTTATGGGTACAATTTTCTTTATGGAATTAAGGGTAGTAATACAAATGTGATCTGTAGTGTTGTTTTTACACATTAGTCATTATGGTGAATTATGTGTCAAAATGGGGTAATTACCAGTTTGTTTAGTTTTTTGGGATTGAAGTTTACACCTTGAGTGATATGAAGGTATGTATTGAATGATGTATAAGAGTGTTTTGTTGCGTTGTTTTTTCTGTTTTGCTTTGACAAATTTCACCAGATTAGGTCAGCTGGATGATCAGGATAATTTCCTGATCCTATGACTCTGCGAGGTTGACGGTGTGATAAGGGAGTATAAAATCATTTTTTTTAAATAATTCAACGGAATGTGATGTTATTTTCTTTTTCTTTGACATGTGCGTTAGAGATTTTCATAAAAAATATTGGTCGTAGTAATAGTTTGTCATACAGTAGATCATTTGTTTGGATTTCTTGAATGCTTGTCTGTATTTCCTGAATCAGAAATAAACTGAATTGTTGTTCTGATTTGTCCTTTCTCGGGGTTATGGTGGAGATGGTATCTAAATGCATGGGAAGAATAATTTGACCAAACGGTGTGGACCTCAAAACCCCCTCTAACCTGCTGAAGAAATGGTGTTCACTACAGCCTTGTCCTGCATAACTTCTATCGAGAGACCTGAGTCCGAACCAGCAACCGGTGTACAGCATCCAGTTGAAGTTATCAACTGCCTTTTTCTCTCAGGAGTGCAACACAAGTCCACGTGGAGTGAGCATGAAGAGAGATCCGTTCCAAAACTTCTCTCATATTGCTGGTATACTGGTTGGCAAATGGACAAGATATGAGTTGTCGTGGGGTTCAGGTGAGACATTGAAATTGGGACATTATCATGGGCCATCCACTTTGAACTGTGAAGCTAACTGAAAAATGAAGAAATGCCAGAAGATTGAGTGCCGGAGAAGGAGGGGGGTTGGTCAACTGTACCTGTAATTGATTTAGACTTGGATGTCTACACTGCTAAATTTATAGTGATTTAGGCTAAGAATGCATTGAGATACTGATATGTAATTATAAGGAACTATACTGATAAGGAACTTAATACTATAGTTATGGGATGAATAAATTGTATGGTTAATATACATGTACCTTCTGCCAGTATTGATGGACCCCAATTCTGAGCATAAGGACCCAGATGTGGAGCTCATGTTCCTACTGAGTCATGATAAGGTTGTACCAAAATGTTTGATGTATTAGAATAATTGATTATTCTTATGTTGTATTAATAGAAGGGGAGGGGTTATAAGACCCCTCCCTCCTTACATGTATAGGGTCCTAGACTACAGATGAACAAAATATATTCATTGTAGAGATTTAGTATTCCACAATTGTTTTTTAGTTCTCTCTCTCTTATAAAAAGGCCCCTCTGAGAATGTGTGACAGAGACAGAACTCTGCAGGGGAGTGAAGGAGATAAGACTAGTCAAACGTTCCACAATAAATCAACTTTGGGGAGTGGACGTTTACTGCTAAGTGTTAGATAACACTAAAAGCCATTGTTTATATAGCTTGGTAGGCAAGGTTTTGGACTCAGGAGTAAAAAGGTAATGACGTAGGTAGTGACATCACCAGGCTAGACTGAGGGTGTAACAAAACAACTTTTGTTTGATGCAGAACTTACTCGGAAACATGCGTTATGTTCCTGATGTCAACTTCTGTCTGCAATTGTATTAATAAAGGTTTTTGAATTATTTAATTAAAGATATTGTCATAATGCTAATTTCACCAATGAGCCGATGATTGACAAGGACGAAAGGAACGAACCCTAACACATTCTGGGTATTAGCTATATAAACTGTGCATTGTCTGTAAAGGATAGACTCTCAGTCCAGAAGTCAAGACTGTTGGGCTGACTGTATCATTATTGCAATAATTAATCGATATGCAATAAAGATTATTGTTTGAAGAAATGACCAAGTCTCTCTCAGTACTGAATTTCCACGACATAAGTCAAAATCATCATCAAACTTCTGGTCCTGCAGGAATACAAGTTTGGACTATTGTTATTCACTCAACAATACAAACATTAAGGGCTTATGACTTCTCTACATTCCCTACAACAGTAAATCACACCCTGCGTTGTTAGTGTTACTGGTAAACCTGAACTTCTCAGACAAGCCTCTAACCCATCCCACTTCCAGCGGAATTATATCCTCATTCTGTTACGTCTCACAAGCTATCAACATCAGCGAGAGCAGAACAAGTTATCTGGTACCGTAAGTAGAATCCCTTTATTCTATTAATACTGTATACAGTTGAAGTCGGAAGTTTACATACACTTAGGTTGGAGTCATTAAAATTAAAACGTGTTTTTCAACCACTCCACAAATTTCTTGTTAACAAACTATAGTTTTGGCAAGTCGGTTAGGACATCTACTTTGTGCATGACAAGTAATTTTTCCAACAATTGTTTACAGACAGATTATGTCACTTATAATTCACTGTATCACAATTCCAGTGGGTCAGAAGTTTACATACACTAAGTTGACTGTGCCTTTAAGCAGCTTGGAAAATTCCAGAAAAGGATGTCATGGCTTTAGAAGCTTCTGATAGGCTAATTGACATAATTTGAGTCAATTGGAGGAGTACCTGTGGATGTATTTCAAGGCCAACCTTCAAACTCAGTTCCTCTTTACTTGACATCATCGGGAATTCAAAAGAAATCAGCCAAGACCTCAGAAAAAAACTTGGAGACCTCCACAGTTCTGGTTCATCCTTGGGAGCAATTTCCAAATGTCTGAAGGTAGCACGTTCATCTGTGCAAACAATAGTACGCAAGTATAAAAACCATGGGACCACGCAGCCGTCATACCGCTCAGGAAGGAGACGCGTTCTGTCTCCTAGAGATGAACCTACTTTGGTGCGAAAAGTGCAAATCAATCCCAGAACAACAGCAAAGCACCTTGTGAAGATGCTCGAGAAACAGGTACAAAAGTATCTATATCCACAGTAAAATGAGTCCTATATCGACATAACCTGAAAGGCAGATCAGCGAGGAAGAAGCCACTGCTCCAAAACCGCCATAAAAAAGTCAGACAACGGTTTGCAACTGCACATAGGGACAAAGATCGTACTTTTTGGAGAAATGTGCTCTGGTCTGATGAAACAAAAATAGAACTGTTTGGCCATAATGACCATCGTTATGTTTGAAGGAAAAAGGCGGAGGCTTGCATGTCGAAGAACACCATCCCAATCATGAAGCACGGGGGTGGCAGCATCATGTTGTGGGGGTGCTTTGCTGCAGGAGGGACTGGTGCACTTCACAAAATCGATGGCATCATGAGGAAGAAAAATTATGTGGATATATTGAAGCAACATCTCAAGACATCCGTCAGGAAGTTAAAGCTTGGTCGCAAATGGGTCTTCCAAATGGACAATGACCCCAAGCATACTTCAAAAGTTGTGGCAAAATGGCTTAAGGACAACAAAGTCAAGGTATTGGAGTGGCCATCACAAAGACCTAACCTATATTCCATAGAAAATGTGTGGGCAGAACTGAAAAAGCGTGTGCGAGCAAGGAGGTCTACAATCCTGACTCAGTTACACCAGCTCTGTCAGGGGGAATGGGCCAAAATTCACCCAACTTATTGTTTTGACCCAAGTTAAACAATTTAAAGGCAATGCTACCAAATACTAATTAAGTGTATGTAAACTTCTGACCCACTGGGAATGTGATGAAATAAATAAAAGCTGAAATAAATAATTCTCTCTACTATTATTCTGACATTTCACATTCTTAAAATAAAGTGGTGATCCTAACTGACCTAAAACAGGGAATTTTTACGAAGATTAAATGTCAAGAATTGTGAAAAACTGAATTTAAATGTATTTGGCTAAGGTGTTTGTAAACTTCCGACTTCAACTGTACATTGTTATTTTGACAAGGTTTTATCAGACTTTTAGAAGGGTCACAGATATGGTTATATGTGAAATGGGATAGAATACCACTCTTATAGGACAGGATTAAACTGGATGTTTTATGGGTGTAGTTAGGAAGTTAGTTGCTTCAAGTAGAAGACCCTCATGAGACCGTAAAACATGACTCAAACACAGATATCTGGAGACAAAAAGTAAACATTGTCGAAAGAAGACTAGTGAGAGGAAAAAGGAAGTGTAGAAAAATAAAGACAGAAAGTTGCATATATACAGAGTGTGAGACTTTCTTTCTGTATTTTTATACAGTTTACTCTCCGTTAGTCAGCACCACTACATACATTGGGTGTGTGTCAGCTCATGCTTTTTACAGAAAACAGGAAGTGAACATAAAGGACAGACAGTATATCACTTCTGTGTGATAAATAAAAATCATCAAATCTGGTCTTGCAGGAATGCAGGTTTGGACTCATGTTATTCACTCAACAATACAGTGTAGGCCTACTGAGTGAAATAAAGAAACTCAACTGTATAATAACTGTCAAACTTTTGACATTATCCATATAAACTTTTATTGTCTTATTCCGGTTACTTTTTTTCATTTAATTAGGGGCCCGCTGTTTATGTACAGTAGCTACTCTACAACCTACTGCACATCTATAGTGTACATCTGTTTTCTCTCTCATACTGTTTCTACCTTCCTTGTTTACATTAAGGGCTTATGACTTGTCTACATTCTACATTCCCTACTACAGTAAATCACACCCTGCATGGTACTGGTAGACCTGAACTTATCAGACACTTCTCTAACCCATCTCACTTGGGTATAAGCTGACTCAACATTAGCAAGAGCTGAAGACTATCCGATCCCGTAAGTAGTATGGGATATGTTGTGTGTAATGAAATAATGATGTGAAATGATGAGAAAACCACCCTTAGGACACGATTCAACTCGATGTTTCATGGTGTAGTCAGGTAATGAGTTGTTTTGAGCAGAAAACCTCATGAGAGCTAATAACATGAACCAAAAATAGATAGATCTCGAGACAAAATGTAAACATTGATGAAAGTAGTTTAGTGAGAGGATAAAAGAAGGAGGCACTTGTCACGTTCCTGACCTATTTCTGTTAGTTTGTTATATGTGTTAGTTGGTCAGGACGTGAGTTTGGGTGGGCATTCTATGTTTTCTGTTTCTGTGTTGGTTTTTTGGGTTGCCTGGTATGGCTCTTAATTAGAGGCAGGTGTTTGGCGTTCCTCTAATTAAGAGTCATATTTAGGTAGGCGTTTTCACAGTGTTCGTTGTGGGTGATTGTCTTCAGTGTCTGTGTATATGTTTGCACCATACGGGACTGTTTACGGTTTGTTTGGTTTGTGTAGCCTATGTTTCCTATTCGTGCGTTCTTCTTGTTTTATGTCGTCTAGGTCTGTCTACATCGTTTGTTGTTTTGTTAGTTTAGTCAAGTTCGTGTTTTCTTTAATAAAATTATGTCATTTCACTACGCTGCGCCTTGGTTCCCTCAATACTCCTCCTCTTCAGATGAAGAGGAGGAGGACTGCCGTTACAGAATCACCCACCAATCCAGAACCAAGCAGCGGAATTTCGAGCAACGGGAAAGTATACAGGACTTGTGGAGTTGGGAGCAAGTATTTAACGGAGAAGGACCATGGGCTAAAGTTAATCACCGTCCATGGGAACAGCTGGAGGCAGTTCGGAGAGCGGAGGAAAAGAGAGAGAGGAACCGGAGTTATGAGGGGACTCGTCTTGCACGGAAGCCCAAAAAGCCCGTGAGTAACACCCAAAAATTTCTTGGGGGGGGCTAAGAGGTAGTGGGCCAAGGGCAGGTAGGAGACCTGCGCCCACTTCCCAGGCTTACCGTGGAGAGCGGGAGTACGGGCAGGCGCCGTGTTACGCAGTAGAGCGCACGGTGTCTCCTGTACGAGTGCATAGCCCAGTGCGGGTTATTCCACCTCCCCGCACTGGTAGGGCTAGATTGGGCATTGAGCCAGGTGTCATGAGGCCGGCTCAACGCGTCTGGTCTCCAGTGCGTCTCCTCGGGCCGGCATACATGGCACCTGCCTTACGCATGGTTTCCCCGGTTCGCCTACATAGCCCGGTGCGGGTTATTCCACCTCCCCGCACTGGTTGGGCGACCGGGAGCATTCAACCAGGTAAGGTTGGGCAGGCTCAATGCTCAAGAGAGTCAGTACGCCTGCACGGTCCGGTATTTCCAGCGCCACCTCCCCGCCCCAGCCTAGTACCTACAGTGCCTACACTACGCACTAGGCTACCAGTGCGCTTCCAGAGCCCTGTTCCTCCTCCATGCACTCTCCCTGTAGTGCGTGTATCCAGTTCGGTGCCTCCAGTTCCGGCACCACGCACTAAGCCACCTGTGCGTCTCCAGAGCCCTGTACACACTGTTTCTTCTCCCCCTACTAATCCTGATGTGCTTGCCCTCAGCCCGGTGCCACCAGTGCCGGTACCACGCACCAGGTATAGAGTAGGCTTTGAGAGTCCAGTGTGCCCTGTCCCTGCTCCCCGCACTAGCATGAAGGTGCGTGTCCTTAGGCCGGTGCCTCCAGTTCCGGCACCACGCACCAGGTCTACAGTGCGCCTTATCTGGCCAGAGCCATCCGTCTCCCCAGCGCCATCTGAGCCATCCGTCTCCCCAGCGCCATCTGAGCCATCCGTCTCCCCAGCGTCATCTGAGCCATCCGTCTCCCCAGCGCCATCTGAGCCATCCGTCTCCCCAGCGCCATCTGAGCCATCCGTCTCCCCAGCGCCGTCTGAGCCATCCGTCTGCAATGAGCCTGCAAAGCCGCCCGTCTGCCATGAGCCTGCAAAGCCGCCCGTCTGCCATGAGCCTGCAAAGCCGCCCGTCTGCCATGAGCCTGCAAAGCCGCCCGTCTGCCAGGAGCCGCTAGAGCTGTCCGTCAGACAGGATCCGCCAGAGCCGCCAACCAGACAGGATCCGCCAGAGCCGCCAACCAGACAGGATCTGCCAGAGCCGCCAACCAGACAGGATCTGCCAGAGCCGCCAGCCAGACAGGTTCTGCCAGAGCCGCCAGCGAGCCATGAGCAGCCAGAGCCGTCAGAGAGCCATGAGCGTCCAGAGCCGTCAGCCTGCCATGAGCGTCCAGAGCCGTCAGCCTGCCATGAGGGTCGAGAGCCGTCAGCCTGCCATGAGCGTCGAGAGCCGTCAGCCTGCCATGAGCGTCGAGAGCCGTCAGCCAGCCATGAGCGTCGAGAGCCGTCAGCCAGCCATGAGCGTCGAGAGCCGTCAGCCAGCCATGAGCGTCGAGAGCCGTCAGCCAGCCATGAGCGTCGAGAGCCGTCAGCCAGCCATGAGCGTCGAGAGCCGTCAGCCAGCCATGAGCGTCGAGAGCCGTCAGCCAGCCATGAGCGTCGAGAGCCGTCAGCCAGCCATGAGCGTCGAGAGCCGTCAGCCAGCCATGAGCGTCGAGAGCCGTCAGCCTGCCATGAGCGTCCAGATTCGTCAGTCAGCCATGAGCTGCCCTTCAGCCGGAGACGGCTATATACCCAGAACTGCCCCTCAGTCCGGAGCTGTCTCTCTGTCCGGAGCTGCCTTTCAGTCCTGATCTCCCTCTCTATCCTGATCTCCCTCTCTATCCTGATCTACCTCTATATTCTGATCTATCCCTCTGTCTTGTGCTATCCCACTGTCTTGATCTATCCCTCTGTCCCGGTGCTGTCCCTGTCATGGATGTTACCAAGAGGATTTTGTGGGGGTAAGATATGGGTGGACATTTTTAGGGGAAGATGGAGGCTGGGATTGACTATGGTGGGGTGGGGACCTCGCCCGGAGCCTGAGCCACCACCGTGGTCAGATGCCCACCCAGACCCTCCCCTAGACTTTGTGCTGGTGCGCCCAGAGTTCGCACCTTATGGGGGGGGGTTATGTCACGTTCCTGACCTATTTCTGTTAGTTTGTTATATGTGTTAGTTGGTCAGGACGTGAGTTTGGGTGGGCATTCTATGTTTTCTGTTTCTGTGTTGGTTTTTTGGGTTGCCTGGTATGGCTCTTAATTAGAGGCAGGTGTTTGGCGTTCCTCTAATTAAGAGTCATATTTAGGTAGGCGTTTTCACAGTGTTCGTTGTGGGTGATTGTCTTCCGTGTCTGTGTATATGTTTGCACCATACGGGACTGTTAACGGTTTGTTTGGTTTGTGTAGCCTATGTTTCCTATTCGTGCGTTCTTCTTGTTTTATGTAAGTTCGTCGTCTAGGTCTGTCTACATCGTTTGTTGTTTTTGTTAGTTTAGTCAAGTTCGTGTTTTCTTTAATAAAATTATGTCATTTCACTACGCTGCGCCTTGGTTCCCTCAATACTCCTCCTCTTCAGATGAAGAGGAGGAGGACTGCCGTTACAGCACTAAGTAAAGTTTGGTTAGTGTATTGTAGACTTCCTTATCAGTTGTGCTTGTGAAGTTTAATGCATTGTATTATTTTCAGTGTGAACATTGTTTCTGGTGATTGAAATAAATAAGTACATTGTCTTTATAGGGAGTACAACAAACTATTATAGTCAATGTACAGTAAATATGAATACAGCTCTGGCAAGAGTGAAAGTGAATCATCAAGTCCGTGCTTCCTAGGAAAGCTTCCAAAAGCACACACAGCAAGCCCAGGTCTACCCCAGCCTGTTCTGCTGTGTGATGCCCTAAAACAAATTGATCTTGTACACTGTCATTAATGAGGTTTTTAAAAACTACTTAAATAAGTGCATGTGACATATGAGAAACTTGTAAAAAAAAAAAGTATGATAGTAACAAGTTGGTGGGCATCTTAATAACCCCTCTGGCCACCAAGGCACCCGGATCTATTAAGGCTTAATAACCCCTCTGGCCACCAAGGCACCCGGATCTATTAAGGCTTAATAACCCCTCTGGCCACCAAGGCACCCGGATCTATTAAGGCTTAATAACCTCTCTGGCCACCAAGGCACCCGGATCTATTAAGCACATTTTATTTATGATAGTGCACCTTACCTCAGGTCATTTCGGAACTGCCCCGTTATCGATATATGTATATTGGTCATACAAAAACCCATTGGATCTGTTTGGAATAGCAAAGCTCCTATTATCGATAAATTCTAAACATTTTAGAACATCAAATCAAGGATAACTTAAATCATTCCCCCCAGAATCGAAAATAAAGGCTACTGACCTTGCCGTAGACTGGGAAAAGCAATGTAGGTTGAATCTCGTCACCACCTCTGTCGTGTACCAGTTCACCACTGGCCTGAGATAAACCCTCAAGTCAGAGGTCAGGTCTTTGTCTTACGGATCCTGGATCCGCCCGTGGACGGTTTTCAGCAGTTCCTTGGAACGACAGAGGTAGGTCTTGAGTTCCGGTTCGAAGGACCATGTCACACCCTGGCCTTAGTTATCTTTGTTTCCTTTATTATGTTTGTTAGGTCAGGGTGTGACATGGGGAAGGTTTGTGTTTGGGTGGTTATATGGTTAAGGGGTTGTTGGGTTTTGTGTTTGTGGTTTTGTGTTGAGTGAGTATGTCTAGGTATGTCTATGGTTTAGTGAGGGTTTCTAGGTATGTCTATGGTTGCCTGAGTGGTTTCTCAATCAGAGACAGGTGTCTTTCATTTGTCTCTGATTGGGAGCCATATTTTAGGCGGCCATAGGCATCATGTGTTTGTTGGGTCATTGATTTAGTCATTGTCTTCGTCTGTGTCTAGGTCTGTGTCTGTGTCTAGGTTGCATGTTTGCATTTCGTTCGGTTCTAGCTTCACGGTCGTCTATTTGTTGTTTTGCTTCGTTCGTTTTCTCCTAAATAAAGAGAAGATGTCTTTTTTACATGCTGCGCCTTGGTCCTCTCTCTCTCCCATGGTCAATCGTGACAGACCAAATTGTTAAAGGAATTTCATTCCTATGTGTTCATCAACCAATTCAATTAAAATACTCTGCCCATTCATAAGAATTTGTAAGATACTTATTTGCATAAAATGGACAGAAACCAGTCTCAAAATCAATCAATCAATAGCGTTTATTCTCGAGAGTACTGATCATAGTACAATTTACATCAGGTTATATAATAAAAATGACGTCATAGGTTTTAAAATGTCCTTCCTCCTCTCGGATACAATGGCAATACAGTTCACAGCCTTCTCACATTGTCTGCCACCTGTTAAACAATCTCCTACCAGCCCAGGGTCTCTCCCCTCCCTGGGTACAGACAGAATGTCCTGTAAGGAACACAGCATTCCAGCCTGTCTGATGATAACTCCATTCTTTCTAACAAGGAACAGACATTCCTTGTTCCAATTCTTGATTAAAATTACACACATTATATTCAGGACTATGATTAGAATAATGTTCATACATCCATACAGTAACATAGTAGTATTCTGTTTAGTTATAGTGTTAAGGTAAATGTATACATAATTTATTCATTATTCATCAAAATCCCATAACAATGAGGTCGGGAGCCCTTGGCACCATGGGCTGGAACGCCCCAGAGGTCCTGGATGACAGCAGGGAAGTAAACCCTGTGAGTGGCTCCTGATCTTTACACTGGACCAGAAAACTGTTCAAGTCATTACAGATTCAGAGATAATCCAGAAAAAAATGTAATGAAATAGGCTAATTGGGATTTCCTTACAGGAGTAAAACAGGATTGATCCATTGCTCAAAGGAACAGTTCACCCTAAAATCAAAGTTGATCATCTGTTGTGGAGATCAAGCTACAGTATATTATACATACATAAGACAGATAGGCACCATCTACACAACCATGGTGTGGGATGTGGACTATGCTCGACATTAGACCACTTTTGGGGATAAAAGATTAACCACTTTCCATCCACAGGTTTATGCCAGTAAAGTCATATTATATTTTTAAAAATGTGATGGAACCAGGAAGTTTAGGTACAATTTTATAAATGCCAATGAATGCCATTTGTTCGTTCGACATGGTGGGATCTTTTTGTGTCTGTAAAATGAATTATGCAAGAAATGGCAGTAGAAACGGCTTCAAACGCAAATATTGATGTAATAACCATCATACTGAAGTAAACTTGGAGTCACGTGATGATATGTTGTGTGGTCCTCCCACTATGAATGTGTTGGCTAGAGAGCACGTGCCAAGACCAGAGTAGGCACATTCCTATTGAATTCAACAGTTTTTGTGACAAAACTATGGGTAGAATTGAAAATACAATGTAAACACATTCAACTTATGAGTTTTATTTGGTACATGAAAACTTAAGTGAAAAAGTACATTTTGTGTACACTATGTCGTCACACACTGATTTTTATCCACAGATTTTTATCCTTAACAAGTTTTTATCCTCAACATATTTGCTTACTTAATATGCTACCTGTATATGAAATAAATGTTGTGACTGTTGCATTCATGAGTTTTTAATTTGCACTATATATTAATTGTCCTATTTAGCTCGTTGGTATGTTTTTGTTTTTATGCCTTGTGGATAACTAGTCGACTGACGATTCCTGACAGGTAGACTATATTTATAGGATTTTTAACTTTAAACCAGGACATTGTGAGGTATTTCAATCTTGCTGCATTGAGACTTGACTAGGGGATTGGTTTGTTCTACAGGTTTTATAATGCATTATTAGAATGTACTGTGTGGATTACTCATTGCATGTATATTCTCTTGACAGATCTATGTAAATTCCGGTCGTATAAAGGAGGGTCCGTCAGAGATCTTCTCCATGCCATGAGAAACAAGGTATGGGTGTCTTTCCAGCTAAATGGAACAACAATACTTTTATGATGTACTATTTATGGCTGGAGGGAAGGAGTGACAGAGTTATAATTTGATGTAACAGTGTATGCATACCCTTCTCTGTGCAACAGCCTCTTATGTGTGTTTACCTGATTAATGATGGACGTTTATATTAATCGTTCTTCTTTTGTCCTCCTCCTATAGAAGCACTCTGATTAAATGTTCTCTTACCTTACCTCCCCTTCCCTAAGGCATAACTATCGTTTTCTACCAAACAAAACATACAGTGCTCAGACAAGGGAAGGGCAACTTCTTTGACAGCTCTGTGATTTGGGCCATTACTTTATTTCACAGCTCTTATTCCACAGCTATCACTCTCCACTCCACAGACAGGACAGAGCCCATCAGGTGCTGCTTTGTTCTTAGCCTACAATACATTTAAACACAGTGATAAGGTGTTGCTTATTTTTTTGAGGTAGTTGAAAACATGAATTACTTCTGTATTTAGACAGTAGCAGCTCTTTGGCATTAAAGCAATTACACGCACACACCCCGTGCCCAAGGCCACAGAGCCACTGCAGACGCTGTGGCTCTGTCCTATACTGGTGAGGACCAGGCCTGCATTGCCTGGGAGCCGCCGACAGGGGGGAGCAGCAGCACATACCAGGCTCAGAATGTATCTGTCCTCGAGGTCCCCCGAAGCATCAAGAAGCCAGGGTGGAAATGAACTAGTTTAGGCCGTACTGTGTAGTACAGAGATAATCTTTTATTTTCACTAGAATCTCTCCTAATGTCAAGTATTTTGAGGTATTTAAGTATTGTCATATTATCTTGAATAACCGGTGTACATATTACATTGACTCTATACTGGTACTCCCTGTATATAGCCTCGCTATTGTTATTTTACTGCTACTCTTTAACTACTTGTTACTTTTATTTTTTATATTTTACTTGTCTATTTTTTACTTAACACTTATTTTTCTTAAAACTGCATTGTTGGTTAAGGGCTTGTATAAGTAAGCATTTCACTGTAAGGTCTACACCTGTTGTATTCGGTGCATGTGACAAATACATTTTGATTTGACGTGTTGGGCACAAAATACTTGGCAAAGCAAGGGAGGAATTGTGTGTGGATGTTTTTGGAAGACTTAAGTTGACAATTGTTATGTGTGCTCCCTCTCCGGCCTCTAGGCCACCAGGCTGCTCGTTATGGCACACACCTGTCACCATCGTTACACACATCAGCGCATTATGACACTCACCTGGACTCCATCACCTCCTTGATTACCTGTCTTATATATGTCACTCCCTTTGGTTCCTTCCCCAGGCGTCATTGTTTCAGTTTCATGTCTGTGCGTTGTTCATGGTTCTTATTATGTTTCATTTATTGATTAAATCACTCACTCCCTGAACTTGCTTCCCGACTCTCAGCGCACATCGTTACACAATGGTCGTTTTATTGCGCAATGTTCCCCAATTTGCTGTAAATAGGTGTATATTTGTGTATAGGTGATGACTTGATCATTGATAAATCATGGGATGTGGCCATTGTGCCTTTTTAAATAACACTGTGTTATGTATGTGAGCTCTGTGAGGGTAGACTTCTCTGAAATTGTTTTGCTACTACTCACATGCTGATAGTGACAGCTTTTCTCTCTTGAATCAAGACTATTTTAGTGCCTGTCTTCCTGTGCAGGCTAGGACAGATATGCCAAAGGGTGCTTGAAATATCAGCTTGTGTTTTAATTGCAGGGTGTCACCCAAAGTGCATAACTCTTGTTTTCTACAAAGCGAAACTTACAGTGCTCAAGACAAGGGAAGGGCAACTTATTTGACAGCCATGTGATTGGGTGGGACAGAAAAAATGTCATTTATTTCACAGCTCTCACTCTTCATTTAAACACAGTGATACAGTGTTGCTTATTTTTTGAGGTGAGTTAACATTAATTACTCATGTATTTAGACAGATATTCCAAAGGGTGTTTGAACTGAACACTGGTAAAAGCATAATGTGTTTATCTTTTCTACTTTTATCTCTGTTAGCGTTGTGCTGTACATCAGACACAAAGAAATGTGATCTGGTTGTGTTTTTATTGCAGGACGTCACCCAAAGTCTTGTTTGCTTGATCGCTGACACACCAGAGCTGTGTTGAATACTCACACTACTCACACTAACCGTACTATGTGTGATGTGAATTGAGTATATAGTATGCCTATTGGTCATTGTATGGATATAATTAGTATGCCAAAAGTTCCCGGATGTCGTACTAAATTTGCAAAATATGAAGCAGAGTACACTATTTCCAAAGATGTTCTATCAGTGCTATTTCTGTACTTTAGGGCCATAATGCAATTCTTCAGGAAATGAGCGTGGCTTCACATCGTTTTCAGATTTTAAGAAAATGGTGGAAAATATGCAGCCGAAGTACGAGTGCGGATACAAATGCATTGCTTTAACTAATTATGAGAAATGTTAAGGAAATGTTGAGTAATGTAAAAAAGTTATTACTTTTCAAATAAGTTACCTTACACGTTATGTTGGCTGACAATTTGTTAGCTATGCTGTCCTCACGAACCACATAACATATCATTACATCAGTATGTACCGGTATGTTAGCTAGCTACCTAATGTTAGTTGGCTAAGGTAAACTCACCCCATTCCGTACAAATGTGCGCAACCGCAACATTCAAACGAGGCTACAAAGAAAACTAATGGGACTGTAGCGACTGTGTTGACTTCAAAATCGGGGGTGTGAACTACGTTTCTATTCAAGCGTTGATCGACACGGTAATGGCTCTATAGTATTGGAGAAAAGTTGAAAAAAACGGACCCTCCGTTACATCATGACGTGTCATGTCGTAACGTACAGCACGCATAAAGCAACTATTTCTGTCTTACAATATCTCTCCACCAGGTGTAGCACTTCTCTCATCGTTTAAAAACTAGAAATGGACAGTGACGGGGGTAATGGGGGATACCTAGTCATTTTTTGCGTCATCATTGCATGCGATCATCATTCTCAAAGCCGCTGTTTACTTCTAAGATCACTTTAGCACTGCCCTAAAAACCCGATTCAAATTCGACACAAACCTTCAAATAGGTATGTAATGACACATTATATAAACTCTTTATAGTGTTTTATTTACATTTTAGAGGCGATAAGGTGATAAGTTGGACAGATCGAGTGAAAAAAAGCAATTTTCCCACACAACATCTCTCCTTCTCACTATCACGCATTATTTTGGCTTCCCCACCCGCCATTTTTAAAAAGACCCGACGGGGCTCATTGCCTTCTTGAATTATCCCGAAACGGGTAGCATTTAGGTCATGTAATTGATTCTGTTGGAAAGGGGAGAAATTGTGCTTTACAATGGTATTGCCATTACAGTTGATCTGGAAGGATTACGTTTTTGGGGCGCTAAAATAAGGGCAATTGTACGGACCAAGGCGATGTACGAGTTTACGTTACTTATACATCAAACTTTAACTATAGGCTAACTAACTACCCAACGTTTGTTGACTTGATTATTCCCGTCATTCTTAGTTTAGCTAAATGGTATAGTCGTGCGCTCTCAATGGACATTCGCTCTGGCTATCTACTCCGATTCCAGAGCACTCTCATCTGAGTGTTTCCAAGTGCAGAATAATGAATTTAGGAGCCCTGGTTGAATATGGTCGGTGTCAGTAAATGTCGGCAAAAAAAGCGTAATTAAATTGTTGCCAGCAGCACAGTTAGTCACTAACGCCCTGGATAACATGAAAGCTGCCTAACCAGCTCTGTTAGGGCGAGTAGTTGTTACTTTTATTTTGTATTTGTAGCCAAACTAGGTTACCTGGGGTGGCAGGTAGCCTAGTGATTAGAGCGTTGGGCCAGTAACCGAAGGTTGCCAGATCGAATCCCCGAGCTGACAAGGTAAAAATGTCGTTCTGCCCCTGAGCAAGGCAGTTAACCCACTGTTCCTAGGCCGTCATTGTAAATAAGAATTTGTTCTTAACTGACTTGCCTAGTTAAATAAAAAAAAATATAGGTCACTCTCATTTGTGTCTAGAAGTAGCTGGCCAATGTTAGCTTGGGTGCTTGACTGCCCTTGTAAGGTCAGAACGCTCAAATCAACCCTCCTCGCCTGAGCGTCCAGTGTTTGCTCCGAGAGCGAAACGCTCTGAATTTACGAGCGCACTCCAGATTAAATTTAAGAACACACACGAAGTTGTAAAATGTCTAACTAGTAATTTGTTATGCTAACTAGCTAGCAAGAGGTTGCATAGCAACAGCATCAACTTCTGGTAGACTGGTGAAGAGCTAGTACACTCAACTGAAATGATACTGTTCGTTTAAAAAAACTAAAAACTAAAATGAACTAATGGTATGTAGTATATACTCATTAAGTTTGTAGTATACAGTATGTTAGTATGGTTATTTGAACACAGGCCTTGGTTTGGCTACAAGTCATGATAGGATGATTACAAAAAGTATTCCCTTTACATTCCGGGTTATGGGCTTTAGTTTTTTTGTCCATTCTTTGATGGAGAAATTATATTTATTTTCTCTCATCCTATATTCCTTAATGATGATCCAATGCAACATGTTTTATTCAATCATATCCATTGTCAGTGAATGACAGATGAATAGGTATTTAATGTATTACAATTATTAGCTGTAATAGTTTGTAGTATTATTTGATTTATTTTCTAAGTGGAATTAATTTACTTCAGGTGGGTATTTTGTAATATTCATATTACACCGATCAAAAATATAAACGCAACATGTAAAGTGTTGGTCCCATGTTTCATGAGCTGAAATAAAAAAGTCAGAGGAATTTCCCACATGCACAAAAAGCTTATTTCTCTCAAATTTGGTGCACACATTTGTTTCCATCCCTGTTAGTGAGCATTTCTCATCCACCTGACAGGTGTGGCATATCAAGAAGTTGATTAAATATCATGATCATTACACCTTGTGCTGGGAGGCTAATCAATATATTTCAATTGACTGATTTCCTTATATGAACTGTAACTCAGTAAAATCTTTTCAATTGTTGCGTTTATAGTTCTGTTCAGTATATTGTACATTCTAAGTGATTTCAATAGGTCTTTCTCCATTCTGATTGTTTTGTACTGTTTAATTCAACTTCAACCCCCCCAAAAAATCAGTATTGTCACCCATTACTGCACGATATGGGAAAACAATCTAGGCTTTTTTTTAACCATGTGTTGCAATTGCGATTTGACTTGCGATTTAGAGCAACACACTTGGTTGAACTGTTGGAATAATGGAAATAGAATGATTATTCTAATTCTATAGTTAGAATATAGTAGTGGGCACTTTGAATACAGATAGTATTTGACATGACAACGAATGAAAATGCCAAGGAGGCGTTATGTTGACAGGGTAGGAAACAAATAGTTTATAAGTGTTTCCCAGGGGACCCTATAATTTTTGGCTACAGTGAATGTTTTCTCTTAGCTACTTCATGTAGATAACATATTATTGCTTTGCGCATTCCTCTTTGATTTAGAAGATACTGTTACACAAAAAAAATGCAGATTTATCATGCTGCATCGCTAATTTCGTTTGCTCTTACTCTACAATTATTAGCTAGCTAGCAATTAGCATTAGCGGCTAACAAGATTTAGGCCTAACTTGCTAAGAAAAGACAAACTAGCTGTTTGCAGATAAGAAACACAAACTAATGGTGTAATTATAGAACACTAGTGGATTTCTATTAAGAGCAAAGTGAAAACAGCTTCGATGCCATGTTCTGCATTAACCATGCAGAGGCTGAACGCAAGTGTCTTGTGGTCGAGGAACAACAAATGCACTTCTGGAGTGACGGGGCGGGGCTAGACCTGTGTGGCATGGAGAGAGAGAGAGTGGAGAGAGTTGACTTAAGTAGCGAAGTAAACTATACAAATGGACGTTACACACGACGTATCACATTTAACATACCAAACATTCAAATACCGTTATAGAAGATAAAGTAAAAACCCTAACGGGTCCGTGCATCAATACAGGTACAGTGGGGCAAAAAAGTATTTAGTCAGCCACCAATTGTGCAAGTTCTCCCACTTAAAAAGATGAGAGGCCTGTAATTTTCATCATAGGTACACTTCAACTATGACAGACAAAATTAGAAAAAAAATCCAGAAAATCACATTGTAGGATTTTTTATGAATTTATTTGCAAATTATGGTTGAAAATAAGTATTTGGTCACCTACAAACAAGCAAGATTTCTGGCTCTCACAGACCTGTAACTTCTTCTTTAAGAGGCTCCTCTGTCCTCCACTCGTTACCTGTATTAATGACACCTGTTTGAACTTGTTATCAGACACCTGTCCACAACCTCAACCAGTCACACTCCAAACTCCACTATGGCCAAGACCAAAGAGCTGTCAAAGGACACCAGAAACAAAATTGTAGACCTGCACCAGGCTGGGAAGACTGAATCTGCAATAGGTAAGCAGCTTGGTTTGAAGAAATCAACTGTGGGAGCAATTATTAGGAAATGGAAGACATACAAGACCACTGATAATCTCCCTCGATCTGGGGCTCCACGCAAGATCTCACCCCGTGGGGTCAAAATGATCACAAGAACGGTGAGCAAAAATCCCAGAACCACACGGGGGGACCTAGTGAATGACCTGCAGAGAGCTGGGACCAAAGTAACAAAGCCTACCATCAGTAACACACTACGCCGCCAGGGACTCAAATCCTGCAGTGCCAGACGTGTCCCCCTGCTTAAGCCAGTACATGTCCAGGCCCATCTGAAGTTTGCTAGAGAGCATTTGGATGATCCAGAAGAAGATTGGGAGAATGTCATATGGTCAGATGAAACCAAAATAGAACTTTTTGGTAAAAACTCAACTCGTCGTGTTTGGAGGACAAAGAATGCTGAGTTGCATCCAAAGAACACCATACCTACTGTGAAGCATGGGGGTGGAAACATCATGCTTTGGGGCTGTTTTTCTGCAAAGGGACCAGGACGACTGATCCGTGTAAAGGAAAGAATGAATGGGGCCATGTATCGTGAGATTTTGAGTGAAAACCTCCTTCTATCAGCAAGGGCATTGAAGATGAAACTCGGCTGGATCTTTCAGCATGACAATGATCCCAAACACATCGCCCGGGCAATGAAGGAGTGGCTTCGTAAGAAGCATTTCATGGTCCTGGAGTGGCCTAGCCAGTCTCCAGATCTCAACCCCATAGAAAATCTTTGGAGGGAGTTGAAAGTCCGTGTTGCCCAGCAAAAGCCCCAAAACATCACTGCTCTAGAGGAGATCTGCATGGAGGAATGGGCCAAAATACCAGCAACAGTGTGTGAAAACCTTGTGAAGACTTACTGAAAACATTTGACCTCTGTCATTGCCAACAAAGGGTATATAACAAAGTATTGAGATAAACTTTTGTTATTGACCAAATACTTATTTTCCACCATAATTTGCAAATAAATTCATAAAAAATCCTACAATGTGATTTTCTGGATTTTTTTTCTCATTTTGTCTGTCATAGTTGAAGTGTACCTAAGATGAAAATTACAGGCCTCTCTCATCTTTTTAAGTGGGAGAACTTGCACAATTGGTGGCTGACTAAATACTTTTTTGCCCCACTGTATATTGTAAAATACAGTATACCGTCTAGGCCTACTCAGCACACTTCAGATAAGATGCACATTGCTCAAACGTGTGACAGTTTTGTCCTACATTATTTTACTGTAATTGTACATGATAATGGCATGCTTACAGGCTCTCACAGTTTCAAACAATTTACATTTTGTCAGGAGTCACAATTAGAATGTGTTCTTGTTATGCCACCAACTTGCTATAATAAGGGATGTTTGATTATGACTATCTTTTGTGGTAAGGTATAATTAATACCAGTGGTGGCTGCTGAGGGGAGGATGGCTCATAATAATGGCTGGAACTGCATGAATGGAATGGCATCCAACACAATGAAAACATGGGTTTGATATCATTCCACCAATTCCTCTCCAGCCATTACCACAAGCCCGTCCTCCCTAATTAAGGTGACACCTACCTCCTGTGTTTAATACATAACATTATATTTATGTTCAGAATACAAACTAGTTACATAGATGATTAATGTCTGCACTGTCCTGTCATGGAATCCATCTGGGTTGAGTTAGACTTTACAGAATGTTCAGATGGAAATACTGAAAAGAAATACTGTATATTATGTAGAACAGACATGGTTCTCTGTCATGTAAAATGGGGAATGATGCCAGTTCTATACAAAACATGTCCATCTACAATGTTCAGATCATTCCAATCTCCTGAGTACTGCCCTAGAGACCTCAAGAAAAGTTGATGGATGAATGAAGATCTCCCACTCAGGCAGTTTACCATTGAAAATAATTGTCACAGTTCCGGTCTTCTTAAGGGGTGGCTCTCCCATAGGGAACAATGCATTAACACCCTCAAACTCAACTCAACTCAAAATCAAATCAAATCAAATTGTATTGGTCACATACACATGGTTAGCAGATGTTAATGCGAGGGTAGCGAAATGCTTGTGCTTCTAGTTCTGACCGTGCAGTAATATCTAACAAGTAATCTAACAATTTCACAACAACTACCTTATACACACAAGTGTAAAGGAATGAATAAGAATATGTACATATAAATATATGGATGAGTGATGGCCGAACGGCATAGGCAAGATGCAGTAGATGGTATAGAGTACAGTATATACATATGAGATGAGTAATGTAGGGTATGTAAACATTATATAAAGTGGCATTGTTTAAAGTGACTAGTGATACATTTATTACATCCAATTTTTAATTATTAAAGTGGCTAGAGATTTGAGTCAGTATGTTGGCAGCAGCCACTGAATGTTGGTGATGGCTGTTTAACAGTCTGATGGCCTTGAGATAGAAGCTGTTTTTCAGTCTCTCGGTCCCAGCTTTGATGCACCTGTACTGACCTCGCCTTCTGGATGATAGCGGGGTGATCAGGCAGTGGCTCGGGTGGTGTAGGTGTCCTGGAGGGCAGGTAGTTTGCCCCCGGTGATGCGTTGTGCAGACCTCACTACCCTCTGGAGAGCTTTACGGTTGTGTGTGGAGCAGTTGCCGTACCAGGCGGTGATACAGCCCGACAGGATGCTCTCGATTGTGCATCTGTAAAAGTTTGAGTGTTTTTGGTGACAAGCCAAATTTCTTCAGCCTCCTGAGGTTGAACGCTGTCTGTGTGGGTGGACCATTTCAGTTTGTCCGTGATGTGTATGCCGAGGAACTTAAAGCTTTCCACCTTCTCCACTACTGTCTGGTCGATGTGGATAGGGGGGTGCTCCCTTTGCTGTTTCCTGAAGTCCACGATCATCTCCTTTGTTTTGTTGACGTTGAGTGTGAGGTTATTTTCCTGACACCACACTCCGAGGGCCCTCACCTCCTCCCTGTAGGCCGTCTCGTCGTTGTTGGTAATCAAGCCTACTACTGTAGTGTCGTCTGCAAACTTGATGATTGAGTTGGAGGCGTGCATGGCCACGCAGTCATGGGTGAACAGGGAGTACAGCAGAGGGCTGAGAACGCACCCTTGTGGGGCCCCAGTGTTGAGGATCAGCGGGGTGGAGATGTTGTTTCTAACCCTCACCACCTGGGTCCTGGACTATCTGACGGGCCGCCCCCAGTTGCACAGGGCAGGGTCAAGACCCAGGGTCTCGAGCTTAATGACGAGTTTGGAGGGTACTATGGTGTTAAATGCTGAGCTGTAATCGATGAACAGCATTCTTACATACATACATTTGAAGTCAGAAGTTTACATACACGTTAGCCAAATACATTTAAACTCAGTTTTTCACAATTCCTGACATTTAATCCTAGTAAAAATCCCCAGTATTCGGTCAGTTAGGATCACCACTTTATTTTAAGAATGTGAAATGTCAGAATAATAGTAGAGAATTATTTATTTCAGCTTTTATTTCTTTCATCACATTCCCAGTGGGTCAGAAGTTTACATACACTCAATTAGTATTTGGTAGCATTGCCTTTAAATTGTTTAACTTGGGTCAAACGTTTCGGGTAGCCTTCCACAAGCTTCCCACAATAAGTTGGGTGAATTTTGGCCCATTCCTCCTGACAGAGCTGATGTAACTGAGTCAGGTTTGTAGGCCTCCTTGATCGAACACGCTTTTTCAGTTCTGCCCACAAATTTTCTATGGTATCGAGGTCAGGGCTTTGTGATGGCCACTCCAATACCTTGACTTTGTTGTCCTTAAGCCATTTTGCCACAACTTTGGAAGTATGCTTGGGGTCATTGTCCATTTGGAAGACCCATTTGCGACCAAGCTTTAACTTCCTGACTGATGTCTTGATGTTGTTTCAATATATCCACATAATTTTCTTTCTTCATGATGCCATCTATTTTGTGAAGTGCACCAGTCCCACCTGCAGCAAAGCACCCCACAACATGATGCTGCTACCCCGTGCTTCACGGTTGGGATGGTGTTCTTTGGCTTGCAAGCATCCCCCTTTTTCAGCAGTTGTGGCTGCTTTGTGTGATGTATTGTTGTCTCTAGCTTCTTGCCTCTTGTGCTGTTGTCTGCGCCCAATAATGTTTGTACCATGTTTTGTGCTGCTACCATGTTGTGTTGCTACCATGTTGTTGTCATGTTGTGTTGCTACCATGCTGTGTTGTCATGTGTTACTGCCTTGCTATGTTGTCTTAGGTCTCTCTTTATGTATTATTGTGTTGTCTCTCTTGTTGTGATGTGTGTTTTGTCCTATATTTATATTGTATTTTTTATTTATTTTTAATCCCAGGCCCCCGTCCCCGCAGGAGACCTTTTGTCATTTAGTAGGCCGTAATTGTAAATAATAATTTGTTCTTAACTGACTTGCCTACTGTGGTTAAATAAAGGTAAAATAAAAAATATATATAAAAAATCCACAGATGACGCAATCTCTTTTGCACACTACCTTCTCCCACCTGGACAAAAGGAACACCTACGTGAGAATGCTATTCATTGACTACAGCTCAGCGTTCAACACCATTGTGCCCTCAAAGCTCATCACTAAGCTAAGGACCCTGGTACTAAACACCTCCCTCTGCAACTGGATCCTAGACTTCCTGACGGGCCGGCCCCAGGTGGTAAGGGTAGGTAACAACACATCTGCCACACTGATTCTCAACACAGGGGCCCCTCAGGGGTGCATGCTCAGTCCCCTTCTGTACTCTCTGTTCACCCATGACTGCATGGCCAAGCACTCCAACACCATCATTAAGTTTGCCGACGACACAATGGTGGTAGGCCTGATCACCACCAACGATGAGACAGCCTATAGAGAGGAGGTCAGAGACCTGGCAGTGTGGTGCCAGGATAACAAACTCTCTCTCAACGTGATCAAGACAAAGGAGATTATCGTGGACGACAGGAAAAGGAGGGCCGAACACGCCCCCATTCTAATCAACAGGGCTGTAGTGGAGCAGGTTGTCGTGAAGAGGTCACGACAATGCTTATTCCCCCTCAGAAGACTGAAAAGATTTGGCATGGGTCCTTAGATTCTCAAAAAGTTCTACAGCTGCACTATCGAGAGCATAGTGCAGCTGCCCACCTCCACTGCCCACCTCCGACCGCAAGGCACTACAGAAGATAGTGCGTACGGCCCAGTACATCACTAGGGCAAAGCTTTCTGACATCCAGGACCTCTATACCAGGCGGTGTCAGAGGAAGGCTCTAAAAATTGCCAAAGACTCCAGCCACCTTAGTCACAGACTGTTCTCTCTGCTATCGCATGGCAAGTGGTACTGGAGCGCCAAGTCTAGGTCCAAAAGCCTTCTTAACAGCTTCTACCCCCAAGCCGTAAGACTCCTGAACAGCTAATCAAATGGCTACCCTACTGTAACTGTCTGCATTGACCCCCTTCCCCCTCACCCCCATTTTTACGCTGCTGCTACTCTCTGTTTATTGTCTATGCATAGTCACTTTACCTACATGTACATATTACCTCGACTAACCTGTTCTGGCGTATGTGACATTCGGTGCATGTGACAAATTAAATTTGATTTGATTTGAAATTTGATTTATCTGGTACCATAAGTACCATCCCTTTATTCTATTCATGCTGTATACATTGTGTATTTTGCCCTTGCAAATAGTCCCCTTCTTAAGCTTAGCAGATAGATAAACTCTATCCAGCTACTGTAGTATTAAATAATGCTTTATTACCACCAGTTCGTAGGTACAGCATTAGAAACAGAGTAAAACATAAATAGTAGAAAGATAACAACCATGTAGAGGTTCATACATTTTGTGAAATAGCACAGTTACAAATAGAAACTGGATGGACATCAGAAATAGAGGAAGGACTAAAAACAAACTAAATATAACTATTGGAAAATAGATTGTGTCTGTAAAATGTGTATAATATGTATAAACTGAAGGTAGAAGCCTACAGTTGAAGTCGGAAGTTTACATACAGTTAGGTTGGAGTCATTAAAACTCATTTTTCAACCATTCCACAAATTTATTTTCCCAAACATGGCAAGATCAATTAGCTACATTGAACAGATATCTCCAACCATGCAGTTATTACGAAATTACGTAAATCCTCTACTTAAATGATCATCCATACAAAATATCATCATGAATTGTAACGCTAACAAGGATTCTTGTTGGGGCAGTAGGTACCCTGTGGTTAGAGCGTTGGACTAGTAACCGAAAGGTTAGAAGATTGAATCCCCAAACCGACAAGGTAAAAATCTGTCATTCTGCTGCTGAACAAGGCAGTTAACCCACTGTTCCTAGGCTGTCATTGAAAATAAGAACGGGTTCTTAACTGACTTGCCTAGTTAAATAAAGGTATAATTAAAAAAAAATCTTCTCTTACAGGATATAGACATTTAAGCAAAGTACAGACCTTATCAGTGAGCAATTGACCTTAAAATGATCTCAAACCAACTACAGGAGCCAGAACATTGTGATTTTGACAAGGTTTATCAAACTTTTAGAAAGGTCAAGGATATGGTTTTATGTGAAATGGGATAGAATACCACTCTTATAGGACAGGATTAAACTGGATGTTTTATGGGTGTAGTTAGGAAGTTAGTTGCTTCAAGTAGAAGACCCTCATGAGACCGTAAAACATGACTCAAACACAGATATCTGGAGACAAAAAGTAAACATTGTCGAGAGAAGATTAGTGAGAGGAAAGAGGAAGTGTAGAAAAATAAAGACAGAAAGTTGCACACTTTAAATATGCTCCCAGCAATTAAATGGGTAAACCCATAGGTTCACTCATTAACTTGTTGGAAGAATATAGAGTGTGCAACTTTCTTTCTGTATTTTTATTCAGTTGACTTTCTTTAATCAGGACCTCTTTAAAGATTGGGTATGGTCAGCTCATGTTTGTTATAGGAAAAAGGAAGTGGACATAATGTGTGTAAAGTTTGGTTATCAGTTGTAGGGGATAGCCTATACCCTTTTTCTGTCCATGTGAAATGTTTAGTGCATTGTTACTCACTCACTCATTCTGTCTTTCTCTCTCCCTCTCCAGAACCAGCTACTTCTCACCATTCTTAGTTTGCTGCCATGACATCAAAAGAGGATGGTAAATGTGACATATTTGCTTTGGGATCAACTCAAAAATAATACTATTGATTTGTGCAAGTTGCAGACAACTGCTGTAGTTAACTTGCTGTAGTTGTATATAATTTGTCTACCATGTTTTGTAGTTATAAAATAAAAAGGCATCCTAAAAGATGCACATTGTGAGGAATGATAACAAATGACATTAAGGTAGCAAGAAACATCTGCCAGAGAGCATTAGTACTACACCATTGATATTACATGGACAAATACTACAGTATGATGACAATTTGATGTTGTGTGTGTCGAACGTGAATGCAGACAATACTTCCCAGCTTCCTACATGTTTAGTCTTGTCCACTTAGGGCCACATACACCAAGTGGGATGGTCTAATATTGTCTTGATAACTGTAACTCTTTCTTTTCTAACCTGACTACCAGCTGCTGAGTTTGTGGATAGACACAGGGCTGAGCTCATCCAGAGGGTCCGCATGGTGATGCCCATAGCAGATGATCTGCTCAGAAGGGGCATGATCAAATATGAAATGTTTGCTAATATTACAACTTCCAAGACCAACCAAGGCAAGATGAGAGAGGTGTACAAAGCATTGCAGTCAGGAGGGACACCACTTAAAGCAGCCTTCTACAGGATTCTGCTGAAAAATGAACGTGTTCTGGTCATCAATCTGGGTAAAGTCCTCTCTCTTCCTCTTCTTGGTGCAGTTTGTAGGACTACTGTAGAATATTGCATTTTACACATTTATCATTTGTCACACTCTTCCCCATTCTGTAGGCAAGAACATAGGCTACACTCTGATGTTCGTTTAATTTTGGTAAAGTAGAAATGTAACCCAGTCACAACTCAAAAGTGAAATCTGTAAGTCTCTGTAAGTGGTTGTCTTAACAGACAAGAGGCAGACCATAACTGACCATTATACTCTCAATGTTAATGTCATTAAGCAGCAGAATTTCATTACCACCCAATTTTTACCAGAGTACAGCATCCTCAGCAAGGTAGAGATAAGCAGTTGGAGATCAGGGTTAGGGTTAACCCTACCCTCACCCTAACCCTACCTTAATCGAGCCAGCAAACTCAGTCATTTCTTTCTCCCTCTTACTAGGACAACATAGTAACAGACAAGGCTTACTGGCCTATAACTAGAATTTCACATTTGTCCTGTCCTGAATGCAAACAATACTTCCCAGCTTCCTACATGTTTAGTCTTGTCCATTTAGGGCACATACACCAAGTGGGATGGTCTAATATTGTCTTGATAACTGTAACTCTTTCTTTTCTAACCTGACTACCAGCTGCTGAGTTTGTGGATAGACACAGGGCTGAGCTCATCCAGAGGGTCTGCATGGTGATGCCCATAGCAGATGATCTGCTCAGAAGGGGCATGATCTATCCTGAGGTGTACTCTAATATTCAAACTGCCAATACCAGCCAGGACCAGATGAGAGAGTTGTACAAAGCCGTACAGTCAGGAGGGCCAGAAGTTAAATCAGCCTTCTACAGGATTCTGCTGAAACAGGAACCTCATCTGGTCATCAATCTGGGTAAAGTCCTCTCTCTTCCTCTTCTTGGTGCAGTTTGTAGGACTACTGTAGAATATTGCATTTTACACATTGTCACACTCTTCCCCATTCTGTAGATAAGAACACTCTGATGTTTGTTTAATTTAGGTAAAGTAGAAATGTAACCCAGTCACAACTCAAAAGTGAAATCTGTAAGTCTCTGTAAGTGGTTGTCTTAACAGACAAGAGGCAGACCATAACTGACCATTATACTCTCAATGTTAATGTCATTAAGCAGCAGAATTTCATTACCACCCAATTTTACCAGAGTACAGCATCCTCAGCATCCCCAGCAAGGTAGAGATAAGCAGTTGGAGATCAGGGTTAGGGTTAACCCGACCCTAACGCTAACTTCATCATGCCAGAAGACTTACTAGGACAACATAGTAACAGAAGGCTTACTGGCCTATGAATGGAATGTCAAATGTTCCTGTCCTCTGGGGAAGGCAATCAATGTATTGAAAAGTAATGAAAGTGTCTGTTTTGTCAAACAAAAGAAGCTGTCTGATCATAACTGGTCCTTCAATTCTGAATGCATGCATTCTTCTCCATTTTACCCCATCAAAAGCAGATCCATTTCCTTACCTGCCATGTTCCCTCTAGGTGAATAATACTTAGTAAGAATACTCAGTAAGACAAATGTTCTTGTGTAATATTCTGTAATACAGGGGTCTTCAAACTTTTCTTGCCCAGGGACCCACACCCAGGCAAATCGGTGACCCAGGGACCCCCCTTAAGTTTACAATTTTAATTTAGAAAATAAAGACAATGGCATGGACAAAATTATTAACAGCCAACAAATGCTTCTTGTAGCCATCAATGAGCTTGCTGCTCCTTTCTACTGCAATTTGGCCCACTCTTCAGAAGCAAACTGCTCTAATTCTTCAATGTTGGAGTGGTGGCCTCCACCAACTGCTGTTTTTAGATCTTGCCATGTGGATGTGATTCAGATCTGGACTCTTCACTGGCCACTCCAGAACACTTCAGTGTTTCTTCTGGAACCATTCCAGGGTGATTTTTCTGTGTGTTTGGGGCTGTTGTCTTGCTGTAAGACCCACAACATTCAACAGAGACACAGTGTTTAGACACTGGGTTGAACAATGCGAAAGCTTGATAATCTGCTGATTTTATGATTTATTGCACATGTTCAAGGCCCCCAGTACCAGAGGCAGCAAAGCAACCATACAGCATTAATGAACCTCCCCCATAATTGATTGTAGGGAAAGTGGTATTTTCTTAGGAATGCTTCATTTGGTTGTTGGTAACCAGACGAAGGCCCCACTGCTGAAGGAGAACCTGATTGAATTGCTCAAAAACCCACCTTAACAAGCCTGTACCCTGGGGGAAATGTTCTGTGTACCAATGAAATGAAATTAGAGCTCTTTGGCAATACAGATCAGCGCTGTTTACTGACACCAAATGAAGCATTCAATGAAAACAATACCCAATCAAAGATGGAGGAGGTTTGATAATGCTGTGGGGTTGCTTTGCTGCCTCCGGTGCTGGGGGCATTGAACGTGTGCACTGCATCATGAAATCAGCACATTATCAGTTGTTTTGGAGTCCAATGTTCAACCCAGTGTCCAAAAACGCCTCTAAAACATACATCAAAAAGCACCCAGGATGGTTAGGAAGAGATGCTGGACTGTTCTGAAGTAGCCAACGAAGAGTCCAGATCTGTAAACTCGTGGCAAGATATGAAAACAGCAGTTGGTGGAGGGCAGGCACCCCTCAAACATTGAAGAATTAGAGCAGTTTGCTGCTGAAAAGTTGCCAAATTGTCAGTAGAAAGGTGCAGAAAGCTCATTGATGGCTGCAAGAAGCACTTGTCTGCAGTTATATGGGCCAAGCTCCAGGATTTAGTTTTATATTATTTTAACATCCCCACATTATAATTGGAAGAGGAAGTGTAAACTCTAACATAGCCTATTAGATAGAAAGGTAACTCCAAACACATTTTCTCAAGTAGCAACTGTTTAGCTGGTTAAACAAAGGTTAGCCATGTGTTGGCAATAATGAATGTCCAAGTCAAAAAAGATACTTGTGGGGGCTTTTTCAAACCCTATGTCAGATGCTTTGTTGAATATTAGGAGTTGAGAACTAAAGTTGACATGATAAGAAATAACATATTCACCTCTTTTATATTGTAGTCATGCAATGTACATTTAGTTTATTATGTTATTACTAGCAATATAGATTTTTTTTAAATCCACTTTCCATTTAAAAATATATTCATGAACCACCTGCAGTACATGCGTGGACACCTAGGGGGGTGCAGATCCCAGTTTGAAGACCACATGTAATATATGGACACGCCCTTTATAATGTAGTAATTCAATGGGATATATCAGATTATCCATTCGTTGTGACTCTCTCTCTCTCTCTCTGTCTCTCTCCCTCTCTCTCTCTGTCTCTCTCTCTCTCTCTCTCTCTCTCTCTCTCTGTCTCTCTCCCTCTCTCTCTCTCTCTCTCCTCTCTCCTCTCTCTCCCTCTCTCTCTCTCTCCTCTCTCCTCTCCTCTCTCCTCTCTCCTCTCTCCTCTCCTCTCTCCTCTCTCCTCTCTCCTCTAGAGGACGCTGTTGGAGATGGAGAAGATGGTTTGAACATTGGAGAATCTTCTTCAGGGAGCATTGCATTGGAAGGTAATGACGTTATGGAGACATCTTCAGCCAGGTCTTGTATTGTATAAACACACACAGCCTGCTAGGGTTTTATATCTATAAAATAGATTTTATACAGTATATCTACCATTGTGCTGGTATGATAGTTCTCAATGACATGATGTTGTGCATTATATACAGTCAGGTCCATCATTATTATCACTCTTGATATGTGTGATGTTATGCTATTTTAGGTCCTGCATTACCTCCTGCCTCCAATATATTGCCTGGGACTGGAAGAAAACCTGCTGCACTTGGTGAGCTATCAACCATTTTGACAAGTTTGTTAAAACCTAAAGATCCAATTTGGTTCCCAATTTACAGGAGCATGTATGCAACATAAATCCAATCATTTCAATACTCCTTACAGATTACGTTAAAGGAAAGACAGCAATAGGTGCAATGCTCCCAAGTACATTTACATTTAAGTCATTTAGCAGACGCTCTTATCCAGAGCGACTTACAAATTGGAAAGTTCATACATATTCACCCTGGTCCCCCCGTGGGAATTGAACCCTGGTCCCCCCGTGGGAATTGAACCCACAACCCTGGCGTTGCAACCGCCATGCTCTACCAACTGAGCCACATGCTAATACAATGTGTAATTGTAGCTAGAGAACTTTCTGCAATGTGGGAAATGTAAAACTTGTAGTGTATTTGAGGTTTAAAAAGGCTTCTGAAGTTTGTAAATTCCACTTAGAAATGTCAGTCTTGATTGTCCCGACAAATCTATCAACCCCTACACAAATGTCTATTAATTATAATCTATATAATAATTTACATTTCCTGTTGCTGCATGATTATTTTCCTGCTGTAGCAAACTTGCTCAAATTTAAATCCTACATACAGTATGTACAATTCTCATAAGCCTTTGATTTAACAGATAAGGTTCTATGTCTTGACAATAAAGGTACAGTAGGGTGGTATTTTCTGTCTGAACACAGCATTTGAATTTTGATACAGCATCAGATGAGGAATCGGTTGGAAAGATCACATACTACACCAATAACCATCTTGGAAAAGGTGCCGATGGAATTGTGTTCAGGTAAACTAGCTTAAACGTTATTGTGGAAATGTGTTTGTAACCCTAATCCTCTCTTTGCTCTTTGTAGAAGAAATGTCTTTACGATCGGTTCATTGACTAGATGTTTATCTTTCTCTACCTCTATCCTCCAGGGGTTACTTCCTTTGTGATGATGCCAACAAGCGGCCTGCGGCAGTGAAGAGAATTGAACTAGCAAAACAAAGCAGTGCTGATCGAGAGGTTGCTTTGCTTCTTCAATTGGACGACAATCCCCATGTCGTCCGGTACTTCTGCACTGAGAAGGACAGGCAATTCCTATACATTGCCATCGAGCTGTGTGCCGCCTCTTTAGATAAGGTCTAATTCAATGACTCACTATTTTATTCTCTGACTCATCCAAGGGGATCAAACTTGATCATATAACAGTCTCACATCATGATTATCTGTGTTAGACTATATACTGAACAAAAATATAAACGCAACAAACAACAATTTCAAAGATCTTACTGAGTTACAGTTCATATAAGAAAATCAGTTAATTGACATAAATTCATTAGACTCTAATCTATGGATTTCACGACTGGGTTACAGATATGCATCTGTTAGTCAAAGATACCTTAAAAAGGGTAGGGGTGTGGACCAGAAAACCAGTCAGTATCTGGTTGCTGGACACTCCCTCAAAAGTTGAGACATCTGTGGCATTGTGTTGTGTAACAAAATTGCACTTTTTAGAGTGGCCTTTTATTGTCCCCAGCACAACTTGCACCTGTGTAATGATCATGCTGTTTAATCATCTTCTTGATATGCCACATCTGTCAGTTGGATGGATTATCTTGGCAAAGGATAAATGATCACCAATGAATGTATACAAATTTGTGCACAAAATTTGAAAGAAATACGACTTTTGTGTGTAAGGAACATTTCTGTTTTTTATTTATTTCAGCTCATGGAACATAGGCCCAACACTTTACATGTTGCGTTTATATTTTTGTTCAGTGTACATTCAAAGGTTAGAATGCTTGGGGTTCATCAGCGCACTAATACATGGGTGTCTCTTCCAGTGTTTTACTAAAGAAAAACCTTTTGACCTTCGTGGACTGAAACCAGTGATGCTGCTGCAGCAGACCATGATAGGACTGGAACACCTGCACTCTCACAACATAGGTTCTAATTACATTTTTTAAATTTGTAATTTAACCTTTATTTAACTAGGCAAGCCAGTTAAGAAACCACTTGGCCAAACCCTAACCCGGACGACCCTGGGCCAAGTGTGCGCCGCCCTATGGGACTCCCAATCACGGACGGTTTATGATACAGCCTGGAATCAAACCAGGATCTGTAGTGACACCCATAGCACTGAGATGCAGTGCCTTAGACCGCTGCACCCCTCAGGAGCCCAGTATATGCTGTAGACTATAGATAATCTTAGTGAAGTTACAGTATTGATGACTTTTCCTTATATTATCATTGATCAGATCTATGATCTTCCCTCAACTCCAGTAGACTGATTCATCCTGATCTTTTCTCCCCAGTCCACCGTGATGTGAAGCCCCACAACATCCTGTTGAAAGACCACTCTGACTCAGTCACGGTCAAGATCTCAGACTTTGGGATGAGTAAGCAGTTGGCGGACGGCAGACAAAGCTACAGCATGAGGTCGGGAGCCCTTGGCACCATGGGCTGGAATGCCCCAGAGGTCCTGGATGACAGCAGGAAAGTAAACCCTGTGAGTGGACCAGAGAACTGTTTACACTGGACCAGAGAACTGTTCAAGTCATTACAGATTCAGAGATAATCCAGAAAGAAATGTGATGAAATAGGCTAATTGGGATTTCCTTACAGGAGTAAAACAGGATTGATCCATTGCTCAAAGGAACAGTTCACCCTAAAATCAAAGTTGATCATCTGTTGTGGAGATCAAGCTACAGTATATTATACATACATAAGACAGATAGGCACCATCTACACAACCATGGTGTGGGATGTGGACTATGCTCAACATTAGACCACTTTTGGGGATAAAAGATTAACCACTTTCCATCCACAGGTTTATGCCAGGAAAGTCATATTATATTTTTAAAAATGTGATGGAACCAGGAAGTTTAGGTACAATTTTATGAATGCCAATGAATGCCATTTGTTCGTTCGACATGGTGGGATCTTTTTGTGCCTGTAAAATGAATTATGCGAGAAATGGAAGTAGAAACGGCTTCATACGCAAATATTGATGTAATAACCATCATACTGAAGTAAACTTGGAGTCACGCGATGATATGTTGTGTGGTCCTTCCACTCCAACTTCAGAAACCAAGCCGTTTATTAAGCTACAGATGAAATAAATTAAGATGAACTTCACAGGAGGGTGATTTTTCTTTATTTTTTTACCTTTATTTAACTAGGCAAGTCAGTAAAGACACATTCTTATTTACAATGACGGCCTAGGAACAGTGGGTTAACTGCCTTGTTTAAGGGCAGAACGACAGATTTTTACCTTGTCAGCTCGGGGATTTGTTCAAAGGCAGAATGACAGATTTTCCCTTGTCAGCTCGGGAATTCGATCTAGCAACCTTTCGGTTACTTGCCCAACTCTCTAACCACTAGGCTGCCTGCTGCCCCCAAAAAGTGAAAGTGCACGGTGATGAGCTTGATACTCCTTTCCAATAAACATCGAGGGTCTTATTCTGGTGACATGATGATCGATGCTTGACTGCCATTTGACCAAAAATATTCTCACTCTTAGCCATCATCATCTCATCATGTAGACTAGCCTACCCACACTGTATCTGCTAGCTGTTGGCTTGAGAGCGCGTGCCAAGACCAGAGTAGGCACATTTCTGTTGAATTCAACAGTTTTTGTGACAAAACTATCAGTAGAATTGAAAATGCAATGGAAACACTTTTGAGTTTTATTCAGGACATGAAAAAAAAAAGACATTTTGTCTACGTCATGACGCACTGATCGTTATCCTTAACAAGTCCGTTTGGTGGAAACACTACAGGCGGGAAAATGCAAATGTTTTCTTTATGTACATTTTAGAATATGCACATGAAAATCTGTTGCCAATTGGATGGAAACCTAACTATAGTCTGACAAATTTGTGAACTATTATTTTAGGTTGTCTGTAGATTAGAACTAGTAGTGATTGTGGTACTGTTCTGAAACAACTATTATTAAAGACACTCCTTTCCTCTACAGACCAGTGCTGTGGACATCTTCTCTGCCGGCTGTGTGTTTTACTATGTGTTGACAGGAGGAGAACATCCATTTGGAAAACCCAATAGGCGGGCTGGTAACATCGAGGATGGCAAATACAACCTTGACAGATTACAGAAAGACAAACATGGTTAGTGTACAACTGAAAGGTTGTTTCTGAAATGATCATCAGAGTACTTCTTCATTTAACATTGTTGAAGGACTATGAAAATGGAAAAAAGGATTAGCATACGGATTAATAAAATAACAAAAAGAAATGGGAAAATGGGAGAGGAGAAATGACTAGAGACAGTGTTGTTTAACTCACTGACCATGATCCATTCTTACCTTTGTTCAGTAGAAAAGTCTCCAAAGTTTAAAGGTTGACCCATAGACCGGAAACTCTTCATGGACACACAGCTGGGTACAGGGAAGGCTGGTCTCTCCTGCTTGATTGGGCTTCAACACAACAGAGACAAACATTACATCTCTCATCTACTCTGAGCTCAGAGGGGGAATGAGTTTCATTCCAAAACGCTATATATCCATTTTCAGAAATGTTTGTGAATTTTATTGTTGTTATTGTATCCAACCAAGCAGAGGCATCACGAAAGTCAGAAATAGCGATACAAATAAATCACTTTCCTTTGAAGATCTTCATCTGGTTGCAATCACAAGGGTCCCAGCTACATCACAAATTGTTGATTTGTTCGAAAAAGTCCTTCTTTATATCCCCAAAAACTCAGTTTGGCTGGCGCGCTTCATTCAATAATCCACCGGTTTCCCTCCTTCAGAATGCATACAAAATGAATCCCAAACGTTACCAATAAACTTCTCCAAACAAGTCAAACAACATTTATAATCAAACCTCAGGTACCCTAATACGTAAATAAACGATAACATTTAAGACGGAGAATAGTTATTGTCATTACCAGAGATAAACAACAAAGTACGCGCATTCACAAGAACGTGTAAAAAACACTACAGCCAAAATGGGAGCCACTTAGAAAAACTACAAATTCCAGCTCATTTTTCCAAAAACAAGCCTGAAACTCTTTCTAAAGACTGTTGACATCTAGTGGAAGCCCTAGGAACTGCAATCTGGGAGGTATTCCTTTTACGTAAAAAATGACAGCCATTGAAATCAATGGTAGGGTGAAAAAAAAAAATCTGAATCGATTGTTCTCGGGTTTTCGCCTGCCATATCAGTTCTGTTATACTCACATACATTACTTTAACAGTTTTGGAAACTTTAGAATGTTTCTATCCAATACTACCATGCATATGCATATCCTAGCTTCTGGGCCTGAGTAACAGGCAGTTGACTTTGGGAACCTCAGTCATCCAAACTTCCGAATACTGCCCCCTAGCCTTAAGAAGTTTTTTTGAATTTCACACTCTGCCTTTTCAGCGGATGTTGTCGAGGGGTTCCGCTAGTGGAACAGGGAGGCAGGGAGACAGGTTCCGCTATCGGAGCCTTAAGAAGTTTTTAACAGGGCAAATTAAAGGTAAACATACTTTATCAATCATATGTCATCCATGATGTTATTTAGGCCTATACACCAAATCATCAACAGCTATTGTTAAAATTCAGCCCAGGATTCAACTAAAAATAGACAATACATATAGGCCTAGGGTTTCAAACTTTGGTTAATTTCAAATTTAATCTACAAATTAATAATGAAATCAAACTTTATTTAAAGTGGCAAAATGTAACTTTTTGGGCGACCCGACCAAATTCACATAGAAATGTGAGTTATAAATCTATCATTCTACTTGAAAGCAAGTCTAAGAAACAGTAGATCTGTTCTATGAGCTCTATTTCTATACTTCCTGTTATTAAGTTTTGTTTTTGCGTCTTCTACTTTGGATTTGTAAACCAGTTTCAAACAGCTGAAACAACAGTATTTTTGGCTATGGTAATTATACTTCACAGCAGTTTAGATGGTACAATGATTCTCTACACCCCTCAAACTGAACTCTGGACCTCGAAGCTAGTACCACTATGTATTGTCATTGTTCCCCTGTAATCAAGTTCTGATTTAGACCTGGGACACCAGATGGGTGCCATTATTTATCAGGTAGAACAGAAAACCAGCAGGCTCTGGACTTCATAGGGAAAGAGTTGAATACCCCTGCTCTACACTATACTAGCTTATTTTGTAACATAAACTGAAAGTAGGCAGACTATTCGAGTTTTAACAACCAGGAAATGACGGAGCGATTTCTGCATAGTGCACCTTTAAAGTGCATTTAAAGGTTGATCTGATTTGATTTTGTCCTATTTCTGTAACTTAGATTTTTGGAGACCCGCATCCAACATCTAAATTATTAATTTGTAGACAAACTGTAATTAAAGCCAGTCTAAGCCAGACTAAATCAGTGGAACAGATGGAACTATCTAAGCAGAAGATAATCTCCTTCAAATGAAGAGCTTATTTCCAAAACGCTACAACCACCAATTTTTCACATTTGTGTTTTTTCTTCACAAATGATTGCTTATGGGTACCTTCATGTGTGTGTAAAATGTTACTGTTTTTATTCATAGATTTGTATGATGTGTATGAAAATGTTTATTTATTTTCTGCTAAACTATACAGTGGGGCAAAAAAGTATTTAGTCAGCCACCAATTGTGCAAGTTCTCCCACTTAAAAAGATGAGAGAGGCCTGTAATTTTCATCATAGGTACACTTCAACTATGACAGACAAAATGAGTAAAAAGATCCAGAAAATCACATTGTAGGATTTTTTATGAATTTATTTGCAAATTATGGTGGAAAATAAGTATTTGGTCACCTACAAACAAGCAAGATTTCTGGCTCTCACAGACCTGTAACTTCTTCTTTAAGAGGCTCCTCTGTCCTCCACTCGTTACCTGTATTAATGGCACCTGTTTGAACTTGTTATCAGTATAAAAGACACCTGTCCACAACCTCAAACAGTCACACTACAAACTCCACTATGGCCAAGACCAAAGAGCTGTCAAAGGACACCAGAAACAAAATTGAAGACTGCACCAGGCTGGGAAGACTGAATCTGCAATAGGTAAGCAGCTTGGTTTGAAGAAATCAACTGTGGGATCAATTATTAGGAAATGGAAGATATACAAGACCACTGATAATCTCCCTCAATCTGGGGCTCCACGCAAGATCTCACCCCGTGGGGTCAAAATGATCACAAGAACGGTGAACAAAAATCCCAGAACCACACGGGGGGACCTAGTGAATGACCTGCATAGAGCTGGGACCAAAGTAACAAAGCCTACCATCAGCAAGGGCATTGAAGATGAAACGTGGCTGGGTCTTTCAGCATGACAATGATCCCAAACACACCGCCCGGGCAACGAAGGAGTGGCTTCGTAAGAAGCATTTCAAGGTCCTGGAGTGGCCTACCCAGTCTCCAGATCTCAACCCCATAGAAAATCTTTGGAGGGAGTTGAAAGTCCGTGTTGCCCAGCAACAGCCCCAAAACATCACTGCTCTAGAGGAGATCTGCATGGAGGAATGGGCCAAAATACCAGCAACAGTGTGTGAAAACCTTGTGAAAAAACATTTGACCTCTGTCATTGCCAACAAAGGGTATATAACAAAGTATTGAGAAACTTTTGTTATTGACCAAATACTTATTTTGCACCATAATTTGCAAATAAATTCATTAAAAATCCTACAATGTGATTTTCTGATTTTTTTTTTTTTTTCTCATTTTGTCTGTCATAGTTGAAGTGTACCTATGATGAAAATTACAGGCCTCTCTCATCTTTTTAAGTGGGAGAACTTGCACAATTTGTGGCTGACTAAATACTTTTTTGCCCCACTGTATATGTCCGTTATTTAGCTGAAATGGATATTTGACTGTGATTTGTGGTTGTGTCACCTAGTTATTTTAAGATGAATGCACTAAGTAAGTCATTCTGGATAGGAGCATCTGCTAAATGACTAAAATGTTAATGTAAATGTGTGACATACAGACAAAAAAAAGTTTTAAAATTGATGTCACAAAGTATAATTTGTAAATTTCTTTATTAAACAATTAGTTATTTGTTACATTTGCATGTGTAAAAACCTAGCAGTACAAATTATTTATCTTTGAGTGAGATATATAGCATTTAGCAAAAAAACTCAAATGAAACCATCAAGTGATAGATTTTAAACAAACACTTGTCTGTCATTGAACAACCCCATGCCATGATTAGATTGTGAAAAAACACACCAATCTATTTCATCATTTCTTTAAACAATAAAAACTAATTTACCAACATTTCTGGAAATGGATATATGGTGTTTTAGAATGAAACTCTTCAAATGTTGATATTTGGTTGTGTTGACAACCAAACACAAATTCATTATAACATTTGCGATACAGTAAATAGCCTATTAACTCGTCGACCAGTTAATAAATGATATGTTGGATTCACGTCTCTAACTCAACCAAAAATAAAAGGATGAAGGATTAAGCCAGTGGCTCAGATGGAACTATCCAAACAGGAGATACAGTACATCTCATTTACATGTTTGTCAACCAAACACAATTCAAAATTACTTTTGTAATATAGCCTTAACTTTAGGCTATCTTACAAACTATTGTAACAGTATTCATTCAACCTTAACATGAGTAACACATCCATGGCCACATTTTGATGTAACTGTAACAATAAATATCTTCCTATGTAATCTGTGCAGAATTTCAAAACGGCATTGATCACTTGCACCATTTACTTTTAATGTAATCAACTGCAATCCAGTTCATTTGATTGTGCTATTAGATGAAGCACAGTAATAACACATTAAGTAGTTGTATAAATAAACAAAATATCTGACATTCCCATTTGAACTTTGTTGTGCTTTTAAATGTTTGAAAGTGCAGTGATAACACATTTAGGTAACAACAAACCAAAAATGGGCATTATTGTTCCATTGTAATTTGGTTGTGCTTTTACAGTAGATGGTTCAAAGCTTAGTGATAACAACAAACTTTCAACAACTGTTGGCTGTCTTTTTAGGGTGAATATACTGTAGGTTATATTCTCATTGATCAAAATCTCCACCAAATATTACCCAGTTGTCCAATTGTTTCAAATGACGTGGTGTGCCCGGTGTGGGTACTTTCATCACCATGTTTTTGAATGAACAAAGTGCCTTGGCCTTGAACCTGCCCATGGTTACTGTGTCTGTGTGTGTGTTTGGTCTGGTCTTTCCCAGAGGACATTGTGGCCACAGACCTGATAGAACAGATGCTGAGCATGGAGCCCCAGAGGAGGCCTTCTGCTGAGAGTGTGCTCAAACACCCCTTCTTCTGGAGCCTGAAGAAACAGCTGCAGTTCTTCCAGGTCACAATCAAGTATAATCAATGCATAGTTAGTGTCAGTTAGCTAGATTACAATATCATTTAATTATAGTAGGGACAAATGTAACTGCAACAACAGAAACAATGGGTATTCTATCAATAGAATATATAGCAATAGTGGAGTCCATTGAGCATACAGCAAGAGGGTGGTAAATGAGATGTTTGATTAATTAAAGTACTGTCTTCCCCTGTAGGACGTGAGTGACAGAATTGTAATGGAGACATCGGATGGTCCAATCATACAGCAGCTGGAGTCAAGGGGACAGGAAGTGGTGAAGAATAACTGGATGGAACAAATCACAGCAGTTCTGCGGAAAGGTTAGTGACTGGTCTGAGATCAGCGTTTGAACAGCGACACTTTACAGCCTGTAAAGCCATTTTCTATTACAGTATATTTCTAGTAGCATTAACATCCAGATCAGAGGTGTCATGAATGACAGGACTACATTTGCAAGATGAGTTTATTACTGGACCAGACAACAGCCACATCTCTTTTTTGTTGTTGTATTATATTACACTAATGACAAACTTTCTTGATATCGTAATTCTGTATCTTAATAGAATTGTTGTTGTTTGTTTACTGGCGGTGTTTCCTCCTTCTGCAGATCTAGAAATACGTAAAGGAGCATATGAAGAGGGCTCTGTTAAAAGTCTTCTACGTGCCATAAGAAACAAGGTGTGTTCTGTCCAAATACAATTGCCTACTATGTTTAAATACACAACTGAAGCATAATAATAACATGTTGGTATATTTGCAAAACATTATTTAATTAGTCAAAAACATGACACATACTACCCCCATAAACCTGTTAAATGTAGTATTTATGTAAATCTGATACAAGAAACTAAACGTGTGTAAATTACATTTTATAAGCAACATGTTGTTTCTCATAGAAACACCATTACCACGATTCCCCTAAGGAGGTCCAGGAGACTCTGGGCTCCATCCCTGATGACTTTGTCTCCTACTTCACCTCCCGCTTCCCCCACCTGCTGCTGCACACCTACCTCGCCATGCGTTCCTTTGCTGAGGAGCGGACTTTCCAAGATTACTACCTCGAGTTCAACACGAGACTTAGACGGCAGAAGAGAACACACCCAGAGCCTGACGTGACGACAACCAAGCCAACAACTAAAAAAATGTGACCATAGTGTGACGTCAGGCGCTCCGCTGAGAAGTACTCCATCCCACACCAGCAAACCTCCAATCTATGTCAGTACACTGCATTGTCAAGGTTCTTTTTACTGTTTACATGAACAATATTGGTTTGTCTGAAGAAGAAGCAATCACTTTCAATTGTATGCAGATAACTTTGTTGTGTATGCTATTTCCCCAATGGCTGATCAGGTTCTGTCAGAGCTTTAATCTGCCTTTATTGCCTTGCAGAAAGCCTTTATTAACTGAAATTGGTTCTTAATGCAGGTTAAACCAAGTATATAATATATTCCAAATCACATAAAAATGTATCTGATGATTTATGCATAAGTACATTGGATGGTGCCCTCATTGATTATGTGCCCAACTAATAAATATCTAGGCATCTGGATTGATGATAGGCTGTCCTTAAAAAATAACGTTGATGAGTTCGTTAAAGGTGCAATATGCAGAAATCACTATGCCATTTCCTGGTTTCTAAAATTGCAATAGTTTGCCTAATTTCAGTTTATGTAACAAAACAAGTAATATACTGTATAGTGTAGAGAATCATTGTACCATCTAAACTGTGGTGAAATATCTTTTCAATAGCAAGAATATTGTATCTCCAGGTGTTTGAAGCTGGTGTACAAAACTGAAAGTAAAAGACACAAAAACAAAACTAAAGAACGGGAAACATAGAAATAGTTCACATAGAACATCTAAAGCTTGTGAGACTTGCTTTCAATGGGAATGACAGATCGATAACTCACATTTCTATGTGAATTTGATCAGGTCATCCAAAAAGTTACATATTGCAGCTTTAAAACGTGAAGGTAGTCAGAAATGTGTATGATTACCTTGTATTCTTTGTTTATTGAAGAGGGTTATGTTCATTTCCTGGTCTGAGAATTGATGGGCAAGCAGTGGTGCGTTCGAGTACGTAGTTATTGAATGGGACGGGTAATGCGGTAGTAGCCTATCCCGGGGGGTGTACATGTTTATATCCCAGGTTGTATTGATGCTTAAAGCAGGTGAAGCCCCTTTATTGATATGTGTGCATGTATACTGTATATTCAAGTATGTTTATGATCTGAAAACATTTATATTATAATTCATGTCTTTTGAATGTTGATTGATCAGTGTGTGAAATGCCTTGTTTTTATTGGTTCAATGCATTATGGGTAGGGGTATAAGAACCCTGTATACTCATGGTTTTAGAGACAGACAGGGTAAGGTCTATTTATTTGATTGTGTAAATAATTGTACAGTTTGCCGGCTCTTTATCCTCACTTTGCAAATAAAAGCCTCACTCTGGGCAGGAAAAATCAGTTCTGAATTCTTGCCTCCTCACTGTAGATCATCAAAGGTAAGGGAATATTTATATTGTAATTTCTGATTTATGTTGACTCCAACATAGCGGATACATTTATTTATTTTCTGAGCGCCGTCTCAGATTATTGCATGGTTTTCTTTTTCCGTAAAGTTTTTTTGAAATCTGACACAGCGGTTGCATTAAGAACAAGTGTATCTTTAATTCTATGTAAAACATGTATCTTTCATCAAAGTTTATGATGATTATTTATGTTATTTGATGTGGCTCTCTGCAATTTCTCCGGATATTTTGGAGTCATTTCTGAACATGGCGCCAATGTAAACTAAGATTTTGGGATATAAATATGCACATTATCGAACAAAACATACATGTATTGTGTAACGTGATGTCCTATGAGTGTCATCTGATGAAGATCATCAAAGGTTAGTGATTAATTTTATCTCTATTTCTGCTTTTTGTGACTCTTTGGCTGGAAAAATGGCTGTGTTTTTCTGTGGCTATGTACTGACCTAACATAATCGTTTGGTGTGCTTTCGCCGTAAATCCTTTTTGAAATCAGACATGTTGGCTGGATTCATAATTATAGCTTTAATTTGGTGTCTTCATGTGTGATTTCATGAAAGTTTGATTTTTATAGTAATATATTTGAATATAGCGCTCTGCATTGTCTCTGGCTTTTGGCCAAGTGAGACAGTAGCGTCCCGCCTAAACTCAGATTTTTGGATATAAATATTAACTTTACCGAACACAACATACATGTATTGTGTAACGTGATGTCCTATGAGTGTCATCTGATGAAGATCATCAAAGGTTAGTGATTCATTTTATCTCTATTTCTGCTTTTTGTGACTCTCTTTGGCTGGAAAAATGGCTGTGTTTTTCTGTGGCTATGTATTGACCTAACATAATCGTTTGGTGTGCTTTCGCCGTAAATCCTTTTTTACATCAGACATGTTGGCTGGATTCATAAGTGTAGCTTTAATTTGGTGTCTTTCATGTGTGATTTCATGAAAGTTTGATTTTTATAGTAATTTATTTGAATTTGGCACTCTTTATTTTCACTGGCATTTGGCCAAGTGGGACGCTAGCGTCCCGCCTATCCCAAATAAGAGGAAGGCCTACCTGTTTGACAGACAAAATGAAGCTAAAGGCTGCTATATCCATAGATTTGTCAGTCAATTCCTCCACCCACCATGCACTCTTTAAATAGTGTACTTCTGTGTCAGTGAAGAGCTGTTAGGTTAAAACCAAGACTGGAATTGAGGGAGTATGAGAGGGTTTGTCATAGGCCTACTTTTTATCAAAGAAAACGTCAAAAAGCACAGGCCTACCTCTTGTTAGCTTAAGATTTTAAAGACAATACAAAGGATCTGATTTATAAAGTGATCTATAACACGCTTTGTTCCATGCTTTTTTATGCTAGAAACAAGCTCTAAAATACCAGAGAAAGACGTGACTCCGATGCATATGGGGATATCATTGTTTTGTTTCTTTGACATTGAGGCAGAGCTACAACCTTCTATAGCCGAGGAGAGAAAAAATGAACTTTGCTTGGGAAGTAATCCAACCTATTCAGATTTAATTATTTACAAACAGCGACAGTTTCGTTGCAAACTAGACACAATATTAGGAAGATGTTCATAATGTTTTGTGCACTGTGTATATAATGGTGTGTATAGACAGTATGGACAGTATATGAATAGAAAAGGTGTGTACAGCAGTAGTTATATAGGATGAGCCTTGACTAGAATACAGTATATACATATGAAGTTGGTAAAACAGTATGAAAACATTAAAGTGACCAGTGTTCATTGACTATGTACAACTTAACCAAATACATTTAAACTCAACTTTGGAAGTATGCTTGGGGTCATTGTCCATTTGGAAGACCCATTTGCGACCAAGCTTTAACTTCCTGACGGATGTCTTGAGATGTTGCTTCAATATATCCACATCACTTTTCTCCCTCATGATGCCATCTATTTTGTGAAGTGCACCAGTCCCTCCTGCAGCAAAGCACCCCCACAACATGATGCTGCCACCCCGTGCTTCACGGTTGGGATGGTGTTCTTCGGCTTGGAAGCCTCCCCCTTTTTCCTCCAAACATTGCCAGCAGCATACCACCCTGCATACCACTACTGGCTTGCTTCTGAAGCTAAGCAGGGTTGGTCCTGGTCAGGCCCTGGATGGGAGACCAGATGCTGCTGGAAGTGGTGTTGGAGGGCCAGCAGGAGGCACTCTTTCCTCTGGTCTAAAAAATATCCCAATGCCCCAGGGCAGTGATTGGGGACACTGCCCTGTGTAGGGTGCCGTCTTTCAGATGGGACGTTAAACGGGTGTCCTGACTCTCTGAGGTCATTAAAGATCCCATGGCACTTATCGTAAGAGTAGGGGTGTTAACCCCGGTGTCCTGGCTAAATTCCTAATCTGGCCCTCAAACCATCATGGTCACCTAATAATCCCCAGTTCACAATTGACTCATTCATCCCCCTCCTCTCCCCTGTAACTATTCCCCAGGTCGTTGCTGCAAATGAGAACGTGTTCTCAGTCAACTTACCTGGTAAAATAACGGTAAAATAAAATTAAAATAAATAAATGGTCATTATGGCCAAACAGTTTTATTTTTGTTTCATCAGACCAGAGGATATTTCTCCAAAAAGTACGATCTTTGTCCCCATGTGCAGTTGCAAACCGTAGTCTGGCTTTTTTATGGCGGTTTTGGAGCAGTGGCTTCTTCCTTGCTAAGCGGCCTTTCAGGTTATGTTGATATAAGACTCGTTTTACTGTGGATATAGATACTTTTGTACCTGTTTCCTCCAGCATCTTCACAAGGTCCTTTGCTGTTGTTCTGGGATTTATTTGCACTTTTTGCACCAAAGTACGTTCATCTCTAGGAGACAGAACCCGTCTCCTTCCTGAGCAGTATGACGGCTGCGTTGTCCCATGGTGTTTATACTTGTGTACTGTTGTTTGTACAGATGAACGTGGTACCTTCAGGCATTTGGAAATTGCTCCCAAGGATGAACCAGACTTGTAGAGGTCTACAATTTTTCTCTGAGGTCTTGGCTGATTTCTTTTGATTTTCCAATGATGTCAAGCAAAGAGGCACTGAGTTTGAAGGTAGGCCTTGAATACATCCACAGGTACAGATCCAATTGACTCCAATTATGTCAATTAGCCTTTTAGAAGCTTCTAAAGCCATGACATAATTTTCTGGAATTTTCCAATCTGTTTAAAGGCACAGTCAACTTAGTGTATGTAAACTTCTGACCCACTGGAATTGTGATACAGTGAATAATTGAAATAATCTGTCTGTAAACAATTGTTGGAAAAATGACTTGTGTCATGCACAAAGTAGATGTCCTAACCGACTTGCCAACACTATAGTTAGTTAACAAGAAATTTGTGGAGTGGTTGAAAAACAAGTTTTAATGACTCCAACCTAAGTGTATGTAAACTTCCGACTTCAACTGTAACTACCTCATCTATCACTGATATTGTTATTGATATTTTTCTTGTACACACTGTATATTATTTTATTTATTTTGACACTTTCTGATATTGCTACTATGCAAGTAACCATTTGGCTGTACAATTTACACCTTCTGTAGAGACTAGAGGTCGACCAATTATGATTTTTCAACTCCGATACAGATACCGATTATTGGAGGACCAAAAAGGCTGATACCGATTAAATCGGCCAATTTTTATTATATGTATTTGTAATAATGACAATTACAACAATACTGAATGAACCCTTTTATTTTAACTTAATATAATACATCAATAAAATCTATTTAATCTCAAATAATGAAACATGTTCAATTTGGTTTAAATAATGCAAAAACAAAGTGTTGGAGAAGAAAGTAAAAGTGCAATATGTGCCATGTAAGAAAGCTAACGTTTAAGTTCCTTGCTCAGAACATGAGAACATATGAAAGCTGGTGGTTCCTTTTAACATGAGTCTTCAATATTCCCAGTTAAGAAGTTTTAGGTTGTAGTTATTATAGGACTATTTCTCTCTATACCATTTGTATTTCATATACCTTTGACTATTGGATGGTCTTATAGGCACTATAGTATTGCCAGCCTAATCTCGGGAGTTGATAGGCTTAAAGTCATAAACAGCGCAATTCTTGAAGCACAGCGAAGAGCTTCTGGCAAATGCAGGAAAGTGCTGTTTGAATGAATGCTTACGAGCCTGCTGCTGCCTACCACCGCTCAGTCAGACTGCTCTATCAAATCATAGACTTAATTATAATATAATAACACACAGAAATACGAGCCTTAGGTCTTTAATATGGTCAAATCCGGAAACTATCATTTCGAAAACAAAACGTTTATTATTTCAGTGAAATACGGAACCGTTCCGTATTTTATCTAACGGGTGGCATCCCTAAGTCTAAATATTGCTGTTACATTGCACAACCTTCAATGTTATGTCATAATTATGTACAATTCTGGCAAATTAATTCCGGTCTTTGTTAGGAAGAAATGGTCTTCACACAGTTCACAACGAGCCAGGCGGCCCAAACAACTGCATATGCCCTGACTCTGCTGGCACAGAACGCTAGAGAATCGACACAATTTCCGTAGTTAAAAGAAATTCGTTAGCAGGATATACTAACTAAATATGCAGGTTTAAAAATATATACTTGTGTATTGAATTTAAGAAAGGCGTTGATGTTTATGGTTAGGTACACATTAGTGCAACGACAGTGCTTTTTTCGCGAATGCACTTATTAAATCATCACTTGTTTGGCAAAGTAAGCTGTGATTCAATGATAAATGAACAGGCACCGCATCGATTATATGCAACGCAGGACAAGCTAGATAAACTAGTAATATCATCAACCGTGTGCAGATAACTAGTGATTATGTTAAGATTGATTGTTTTTTATAAGATAAGTTTGCTGCACTCCCTTAACAGGTAGTTAGCCTGCCATGCAGTCTCCTCGTGGAGTGCAATGGAATCGGCCATAATCGGTGTCCAAAAATGCCGATTACCGATTGTTATGAAAACTTGAAATCGGCCCTAATTAATCGGCCATTCTGATTAATCGGTCGACCTCTAGTAGAGACCCATCCACTTGGCAAATAGTCTGGGTAGCCATTTGATGAGCTGTTCAGCAGTCTTATGGCTTGGGGGTAGAAGCTGTTTAGAAGCCTCTTGGACCTATACTTGGCGCTCCGGTACTGCTTACCGTGCGGTAGCAGAGAGAACAGTCTATGACTAGGGTGGCTGGAGTCTTTGACCATTTTTAGAGCCTTCCTCTGACACCGCCTGGTATAAAGGTGCTGGATGGTAGGAAGCTTGGCCCTGGTGATGTACTGGGCTGTTCGCACTACCCTCTGTAGTGCTATGCGGTCGGAGGCCGAGCAGTTGCCATACCAGGCAGTGATGCAACCCGTCAAGATGCTCTCGATGGTGCAGCTGTAAAACCTTTTGAGGATCTGAGGACCCATGCCAAATCTTTTCAGTCTCCTGAGGGGGAATAGGTTTTGTCGTGCCCTCATCACGACTGTCTTGATGTGTGTATGGAGACAGAATGAATGAAAATGAATGAATGAACTAAATTCCTCAATTGATTTTATATTGACAGGAAACAACTCAGCTGCAGTACACTCACGTGGCACGTAGCAGGGGCTATCAAAATCACTGTCAGGACACCCCTCCACAGAGCCCTGCACAAAACTGGCAGATGAATTAATATCCTGAGAACAGAGGGACAAGAGAAAGAGTATGCTGGGATGCTGAGTAGCATTGACACAGCCTGGATGATGCAAGCTTGTTAGTGCAAATATTGAATACAATACAATACAATACAATAGGGGATGATTTCAGCCCTCTACAAGACATTTCTATCTGCGACACACTCACAATCAACAGGCCATCCAGGGGGACTCTGGAGTGGAACTCCTGGATGCAGTCCTCCACCAGCTCTGTGTCTCTGGGTTGGTGAAGTCAGGGAACGCTGTCGAACCAGGCCACACCTGGACACAAGAAGAGTGAGGTACCAAACATGCATACCTTTCCACACAACACACACACCTGCATGCACGCACACACACGGCTTTAAGAGGGGGTTTTGTTTTGTGTAACCTTGCTTTTCAGCGGACACATTTCTTGAATACACAATGGACTTACACAATGTTTTTTTCAAGCCTGTTAAAAATATGTTATTTCCAAACTATTCAGAATATATGTAGCCCAGTTTACAGTGGGTCTCCAGATAGAGGAGAAGTGAGAGTTTTAGGTCTGACCTTCCCTAGGAGTGTCTGTCCTGTAGAGTTCCTTCCGTCATAGCTAACGTTTACCCCATCTTCTTCCCCCAGGGTACCCTATGATGCCTCCTTATTGGTCACTGGGGTTCCACCTGTGTCGCTGGGGTTACCGGTCCACCAACGCAATCCGAGAGTTGGTGCGACGCATGCACAACGCCAGGACAGCTGATCACTGGTATTCTCTGCATGTCAGCTCAACAGAACCTGTCCACTCACTACAACCTGCACAACCTCTATGGGCTGAAGGAGGCTAGCGCCACCCACAGGTCAGACAGGGATCAGTGTCACATAGACTGTTCTCTCTACAGGGATCAGTGTCACACCTTATCCTGAAAATATGTTGGTACATTTACGTCTCTGGTTGTTTGAATGAAGCAGATTTTATTTACCTTGTGTAGATTACAAATTTGCCATCTTTAACTAGTTGGAGGATCCATTATAGCAGAAGTGACAGTGTTGAGTCAAATAAATGTTGAATCTATGTTTTACCTTGTTTTAAGACTGTGACATGACCTTCCATCTTTGACATTTTCTCAGTGCCCTGGTGAAGGTCCGTGGGTCATGACCCTTCATTCTGTCCCGCTTCTCTTTTCCTGGCATCGACCGTCCACTTCTCCTTTCCTGGCATCGGCCGTTTCTCTGGGGTTTGGACAGGACACGTGCGGCGCGACTGGGAGCACCTCAGAGCCACATTCCCAAAGCCAATTTATACCCGTTCATAATTAAGGTCTTTTACTATGCCTTTCTTACAGATACAGGGGCCTGGTATAGCCATCCACCATTATCCGTGTCCAATTGCCCATCAAACTGCCTGGCTCTCTTGCACGGTCCATCAAAAAGTTTTCACTCCAGGAGTATATAATCCGTCGGGCCTTTAGGTCCTGGCTATGTCTCAAGGACAGCCGCGGCCAGCGCTGTAATTGTTCACGATTTTGGAAAAGACTGTCCAGCTTATTCATAAGTGTTATGAAAATTGGATAATCCACCCATTTAAAACTAAACACAGGAATAAAAAAGTGTACATCTTTGCATGCTATGGAAGATACAGGAGAATTGACAGACTTTGTAGCATTAGCACCATCATAAAGTTCACAGGCTAAAATTGTCACTTTGGTGTCAGGGCTATAGGCCATTGAAGCGATTCTCAGGGCCTTCAGATCACTGCGGCCGCAGACCTGTTCTTCCAACGCATATCCGGGCACATTTGTACCACTCAGGCCCTGTTCAATTTTACAGAGCGCCAGCCTAATCTTTAGCCATTCTCTCATCCGCAGAGCAGGAGAAAAACTCCCAGGTTTTGCCTGATAAAGGGGTTTGGGGCCACTGTCTGTGAATATCTTTACCGTAGAATCCTCCGGCTGGAATATGTAAGACATATGTCCCTCACTCGTACCCAAAACTCCTTTAAAACATTCTGGAGCTTCACACAGAACTTCCTCAAGACTTTGGTCACTGGGTTCATGACAAGACGCTCATAACATACCGAAAATTGGCATAGGTGTCATTTTTGTTTAATATTCCGGGTGTTATCATGTACAGTCTTACACATGTATTGTTCTGGGGCTTTATAAGGCATCTGCAAAGCCCAATACCCCAGGACATTCGTGTTTCATAGACAACAACCCGGAGGGCAATAAAATAGGGGGTCCTTACTCTTTGAAATGCTTACTCTTTGAAATGTTCATTCCCCCCCACCCCGTTCCAAACAGGACACTAGACATCAAACATCATGACAACTTCAAAGACACTATAAAAAAAACGATTTTCACACTATAAACCGTGAGAAACAGGAACAGGATGCCCAAACACATGGTCACTTCCTACCCCCCGCCCCCCACCCCACCAGGATGTCCTGACCGGAAGCCCAAATATGGGCATGCACACGTCATCATGACATAGGGTCATAAATCAACATTTTGACGTGTGACATCTACTTTACTTTCTCTGAAGTAGATCAAGACATTATCTATGGAAGACATGAACGGTAAAATAACGAAGGAACCCCTTTCAAGTACAGCCGCAAGTTATTACAGGAATTATAACGCGTCGACTATTTCTCTCCAAACCATATACCTTTGACTAATCCGGAAACTATCACCTCGAAAACAAAACGTTTATTCTGTTCCGTATTTTATCTAACGGGTGGCATCCATGAGTCTAAATATTCCTGTTACATTGCACAACCTTCAATGTTGTCATAATTACGTAAAATTCTGGCAAATTAGTTCGCAAAGAGCTAGGCGGCCCAAACTGTTGCATATACCCTGACTCTGCGTGCAATGAACGCAAGAGAAATGACACAATTTCACCTGGTTAATATTGCCTGCTAACCTGGATTTATTTTAGCTAAATATGCAGGTTTAAAAATATATACTTGTGTATTGATTTTAAGAAAGGCATTGATGTTTATGGTTAAGTACACATTGGAGCAATGACAGTCATTGATTGATGTTTTTTATAAGATAAGTTTAATGCTAGCTAGCAACTTACCTTAGCTTACTGCATTCGCTAACAGGCAGGCTCTTCGCGGAGTGCAATGTAACCAGGTGTTAGAGCATTGGACTAGTTAACTGTAAGGTTGCAAGATTGGATCCCCCGAGCTGACAAGGTTAAAAATCTGTTCTGCCCCTGAACGAGGCAGAACGTTCCTAGGCCGTTTGTCACGACTTCTACCGAAGTCGTTGCCTCTCCTTGTCCGGGCGGTGTTTGGCGGTCGACTTCACCGGCCTTCTAGCCATCATCGATCCATTTTTCATTTTCCATTGGTTTTGTCTTGTCTTCCCACACACCTGTTGTCAATCCCATTCATTACCTGTTGTGTATTTAACCCTCTGTTTCCCTTCATGTGTTTGTCAGAGATTGTTTTTATGTCAAGTGTTGTTTGTTTGGTGTATAGGTGCGCGACGGGTCCTCGTACCCATTGTTATTTAATGTATATATAATTCTCGTGTGTAGAGCATGTCATGGTGATTTATTAAAAGTCTCCATCTACACTTCATTTACTCTCCTGCGTCTGACTTCCCTGCCACCTATACACACGACGCTGACACCGTTATTGAAAATAAGAATGTGTTCTTAACTGACTTGCCTAGTTAAATAAAGATTAAATAAAGGTGTAAAAAAATAAAAAAATAAAAAAAATACCAATTTCCGATTGTTATGAAAACTTGAAATCGGCCCGATTAATCGGCCATTCCGATTAGTCGGTCGACCTCTAATTTGATCTATTCAGTTGTGGAGGTTTGGAGTTGGACATGCGCTCCGATGTACGATAGACAGTGGTCACCAGATACTGACTGGTTTTCTGATCCACACAACCTACCTTCTTTCAAGGTATCTGTGACCAACAGCTGCTTATCTATAATATATGCCATTTAGCAGACGTGTTTATCCAAAGCGACTTACAGTCATGCGTGCATACATTTTATGTATGGGTGGTCCTGGGAATTGTACCCACTTCCCCGGTGTTACAATCGCCATGTTCTACCAACTGAGCGACAAAGGACCAGTCTGTATTCCCAGTCATGTGAAATCCATAGATTAGGGCCTAATAAATATAAGGAATTCAGTCAATTTACAAACATGAACTGTAACTCAGTAAAATCTTTGAAATTGTTGCATGTTGTGTTTATATATTTTTTCAGTGTATACGAATCACAATACAAATAGGAGAAGGACCAGAGAGAAATTAAAGCTAATATCACAGGGTATCTAAACCCAGAGGAACATCGCGTGACTTCCAGGAACGCTTGTGAAACAGACCAGGGGCCGGATTCACAAAACCTTCTTAAGAAATGTATTCTTAACTGCCATTTTTTCCATAACTATAGACTTAAGAAAGTTAACCTGTCTAGGACTAGGGTGCCGCTAGCGGCACACCCCCCCCCACCCCCACTGAAAAGGCAGAGCCGCGAAATTCAAAAAAAATATTTTTTTTAAATATTTAACTTTCACACATTAACCTGTTGAGGATGGGGGCGCTGTTGTCACTATTTATGCTAATCGTGTAATTTTTGAAACGGCTTCCCACAAAATTCTTGATCGTACAATATGCATATTATTATTATTATTGGATTGAAAACAGTCTATAGTTTCTATAGGAGTTGAAATTTTGTCTCTAAGTGGAACAGAACCCATTCTACAGCAATTTCCCTGACATGGAGTCAGATTTCAGAAATTTTGGCCCCTGATCTGGAGTCAGTTAAAAGGTCACAGTTATTGCTATGAGTATACGGACACTGCTTACGTCTTCCCCTGGATGCCTTTACGTGATGACGATTTGAATGGGGTCGATTGCGCGTTCACAGGCACTACAAATTAAAAAAACCTGTAGCTAGGAACTCTTTTCTTGCTGCGTAATGCGCCTGGAGGACATCGACCCGCACTTGTTCCAAGCATTAGTGGAGGGAGTAATATTACTCTGGTCATGTTTCTACTCGTTATGGGAGTTAAAAACATCATAAGGTAGTTAATTTAAAGCGTTTTATAGCAATTTATATCCGTTTAGTGCGATTTTGGGACATTTATTTCTGAAACGCTGTGAATTGCTGGGCACGCTTCCAGTTCATCCCGAACGCAGTTGGCATTTCCACATGGCAAGAGGACAGCTTTCCACCAAAAGACGATTAGACCCAAGAAAGGATCCTTTGCCCAAGATACTGATGGAAGAACAGCTCAAAGTAGGACATTTTTATTATGATAAATCGTGTTTCTGTCGAAAAATGTTAGTGGCTTAGGACGCCATGTTTTTTGACGTAGCTTCGCTTGGCGCAAACTGTATTGAAAAGTAAGGATAATTTAAAAAATGTAATTCCGCGATTGTATTAAGAATTAAATTGTCTATCAATCCCTGTCCACCCTATATTTTTTAGTCACGTTTATGAGTATTTATGTATAAGAGTAGATCACTGTCTAATATGGCGCACGGACATTATCTCACCAGCTGGGCTACATTTCACATTGTCTAACCATGATTTTGGTGGCTAAATATAAACATTTTCGATCAAACTCTATATGGATTGTGTAATATGATGTTACAGGAGTGTCATCTGAAGAATTCTGAGAAGGTTAGTGAAAAAATAATATATTTTGGCGATGTTTACGTTATCGCTCACTTTGGCTAGAATCAATGCTGGGCTGCTATGTGCTATGTGCTATGCTAATATAACGATTTATTGTGTTTTCGCTGTAAGACACTTAGAAAATCTGAAATATTGTCTGTATTCACAGGATCTGTGTCTTTCGATTAGTGTATGCTGTGTATTTTTACGAAATGTTTGATGATTAGTAAGTAGGTAAACACGTTGCTCTATGTAGTTATTCTAGTCCATTTGTGACGGTGGGTGCAATTGTAACCTATGCCATCTACCTGAAATATGCACTTTTTTCTAACAAAACCTATCCCATACCATAAATATGTTATCAGACTGTCATCTGATGAGTTTTTTTCTTGGTTAGGGGCTATAAATATCTTAGTTTAGCCGAATTGGTGATAGCTACTGGTGTTGGTGGACAAATAAAAGATGGTGGATTATGCTAATGTGTTTTTAGGTAATAGATGTACATCTTTACATATTGTGTCTTCCCTGTAAAACATTTTAAAAATCGGACATGTTGGCTGGATTCACAAGATCTGTGTCTTTCATTAGCTGTATTGGACTTTAATGTGTGAAAGTTAAATATTTAAAAAATATATTTTTTTTGAATTTCGCAGCACTGGTTTTTCAGTGGGGGTGGGGGGGGAGTGCCGCTAGCGGCACCCTCATCCTAGACAGGTTAAAGTCCAATACAGCTAATGAAAGACACAGATCTTGTGAATCCAGCCAACATGTCCGATTTTTAAAATGTTTTACAGGGAAGACACAATATGTAAAGATGTAAATCTATTACCTAAAAACACATTAGCATAATCCACCATCTTTTATTTGTCCACCAACACCAGTAGCTATCACCAATTCGGCTAAACTAAGATATTTATAGCCCCTAACCAAGAAAAAAACTCATCAGATGACAGTCTGATAACATATTTATGGTATGGGATAGGTTTTGTTAGAAAAATGTGCATATTTCAGGTAGCTGGCATAGTTTACAATTGCACCCACCGTCACAAATGGACTAGAATAATTACAATGAGCAACGTGTTTACCTAACTACTAATCATCAAACATTTCGTAAAAATACACAGCATACACTAATCGAAAGACACAGATCCTGTGAATACAGACAATATTTCAGATTTTCTAAGTGTCTTACAGCGAAAACACAATAAATCGTTATATCAGCATAGCACATGTGCAAACATTACCCCAGCATTGATTCTAGCCAAAGAGAGCGATAACGTAAACATCGCCAAAATATATTATTTTTTTCACTAACCTTCTCAGAATTCTTCAGATGACACCCCTGTAACATCACATTACAACATACATATACAGTTTGTTCGAAAATGTGCATATTTAGCCACCAAAATCATGGTTAGACAATGTGAAATGTAGCCCAGCTGGTGAGAAAATGTCCGTGCGCCATATTAGACAGTGATCTACTCGTATACATAAATACTCATAAACGAGACTAAAAAATATAGGGTGGACAGCGATTGATAGACAATTTAATTCTTAATACAATCGCGGAATTACATTTTTTAAATTATCCTTACTTTTCAATACAGTTTGCGCCAAGCGAAGCTACGTCAAAAAACATGGCGTCCTAAGCCACTAACATTTTTCGACAGAAACACGATTTATCATAATAAAAATGTCCTACTTTGAGCTGTTCTTCCATCAGTATCTTGGGCAAAGGATCCTTTCTTGGGTCTAATCGTCTTTTGGTGGAAAGCTGTCCTCTTGCCATGTGAAAATGCCAACTGCGTTCGGGATGAACTGGAAGCGTGCCCAGCGATTCACAGCGTTTCAGAAATAAATGTCCCAAAATCGCACTAAACGGATATAAATTGCTATAAAACGCTTTAAATTAACTACCTTATGATGTTTTTAACTCCTATAACGAGTAAAAACATGACCAGAGAAATATAACAGGCTAAACTAACGCTTGGAAAAATAGCAGGTCGATGTCCTCCACGCGCATGACGCAGCTGGAAAGGAGCTCCTACCTACAGGGTTTTTTAATTTATAGTGCCTGTGAATGCGCAATCGACCCCATTCAAATCGTCATCACATAAAGGCATCCAGGGGAAGACGTAAGCAGTGTCCGTATACTCATAGGAATAACATTGGCCTTAAAACTGACTCCAGAACAGTGGCCAAAATTTCTGAAATCTGACTCCATGTCAGGGAAATTGCTGTAGAATGGGTTCTGTTCCACTTAGAGACAAAATTTCAACTCCTATAGAAACTATAGACTGTTTTCTATCCAATAATAATAATAGTATGCATATTGTACGATCAAGAATTTTGTAGGAAGCCGTTTCAAAAATTACACGATTACCATAAATAGTGACAACAGCGCCCCCAGCCTTAACAGGTTTTAAGCAAAGTTGCTATTCCTCAATAAAAAGTTATTGGAAATGTTAAGGTTTTTCCTAAGTTTCTTCTTAAGAAAAAAGTGAAGAAGGATTCTTGAAAATAATGCTTTAGGATTTCTTCTTGGAAATGTACTTAGAACAGCTAAACCCTTGTCTTGAGACGAATGGATACTTTTGTAAACACAAACGTTTTCTTGCACCACAGACACAGTTAGCTACCGGATATTTAAATACAGCAAGTAAACAAATAAAAAAAAATTATAATAATTGCATTATCTAGCTAGCTATTAATTAACAATATATTACAATATTCTAGAAGTGTTAAATAGCTAGCGTTATCTCATCAATTTGCAAAGAAGAACTTGGCTAACGTTAACGTCGTTAGCTAGGTTGTTGGCTATAATGTCGGGACGCGTTGGCTAGCTAAGGTAGCTACCTAACTTACCGGTTGCTCAGTCCCTCTACCACCATTTCTCCTATCATGGACGATGTAACGGCTTTCTTCCTGGGATGAAGGAGAGGACCAAAATGCAGCGCAGTTAGTGTTCAACATTTTTAATTAAACAATAAACGATGAACATTAACAAATAACCAAATAACAAACGTGAAAGCCGAGACAGTCCTATCTGGTGCAGAACACAAACACAGAGACAGGAAACAACCACCCACAATCCCCAACACAAAACAAGCCACCTATATATGATTCTCAATCAGGGACAACGATTGACAGCTGTCTCTGATTGAGAACCATATTAGGCTGAACACAGAAACAGACTAACTAGACACACAACATAGAATTTCCACCCAGCTCACGTCCTGACCAACACTAAACAAGCAAAACACATAAGAACTCTGGTCAGGACGTTACAGTACCCCCCCCCCCCCCCTGAGGTGCGGACTCTGAACGCACCCCTAAAACTCAAGGGGAGGGTCTGGGTGGGCATCTGTCCGCGGTGGCGGCTCCGGCGGTGGACGAGGACACCACTCCACCACTGTCTTTGTCCCCCTCCTTAGCGTCCTTTGAGTGGCGACCCTCGCCCACGACCTTGGCCTAAGAATCCTCCCCAAGGCCCCCACATGATTTAGGAGGTAGCTCAGGACAGAGAGGTAGCTCAGGACAGAGAGGTAGCTCAGGACAGAGAGGTAGCTCAGGACAGAGGGGCAACTCCGGACAGTGGGGCAGCTCAGGATGAATGGCAGCTCCGGACTGAGTGGCAGCTCCGGGCTGAGTGGCAGCTCCGGGCTGAGTGGCAGCTCCGGGCTGAGTGGCAGCTCCGGACTGAATGGCAGCTCCGGACTGGAGGGCAGCTCATGACTGGAGGGCAGCTCATGACTATAGGGCAGCTCATGACTGTAGGGCAGCTCATGACTGTAGGGCGGCTCATGACTGGAAGGCGGCTCTGGCAGCTCCTGACTGGCTGGCGGCTCTGGCAGCTCCTGACTGGCTGGCGGCTCTGGCAGCTCCTGACTGGCGGCTCTGGCAGCTCCTGACTGGCTGGCGGCTCTGGCAGCTCCTGACTGGCTGGCGGCTCTGGCAGCTCCTGACTGGCTGGCGGCTCTGGCTGCTCCTGACTGACGGACGGCTCTAATGGCTCGGGACAGACGGCGGCTCTAATGGCTCGTGGCAGACGGATGGCTCAGACGGCGCTGGGCAGACGGATGGCTCAGACGGCGCTGGGCAGACGGATGGCTCAGACGGCGCTGGGCAGACGGATGGCTCAGACGGCGCTGGGCAGACGGATGGCTCAGACGGCGCTGGGCAGACGGATGGCTCTGACCTGCTGAGGCGCACAGTAGGCCTGGTGCGTGGTGCCGGAACTGGTGGTACCGGACTGGAGACACGCACCTCAAGGCTAGTGCGGGGAGCAGGAACAGGGCACACTGGTTTCTCAAAGCGCACTATAGGCCTGGTGCGTGGTGCCGGAACTGGTGGTACCGGACTGAGGGCACGCACCTCAAGGCTAGTGCGGGGAGAAGGAACAGTGCGTACAGGGCTCTGGAGACGCACAGGAGGCTTGATGCGTGGTGCCGGAACTGGAGGCACTGGGCTGGAGACACGCACCACAGGGAGAGTGCGTGGAGGAGGAACAGGGCTCTGGAGACGCACTAGAAGCCTGGTGCGTGGTGTAGGCACTGGTGGTACTGGGCTGGGGCGGGAAAGTGGCGCCGGATATACCGGACCGTGCAGGCGTACTGGCTCCCTTGAGCACTGAGCCTGTCCAACCTTACCTGGTTGAATACTCCCCGTAGCCCGACCAATGCGGGGAGGTGGAATAACCCGCACTGGGCTGTGTAGGCAAACCGGGGACACCATGCGTGAGGCTGGTGCCATGTACACCGGCCCAAGGAGACGTACTGGAGGCCAGATATGTATAGCCGGCTTCATGGCACTTGGCTCAATGCTCAATCTAGCCCACCCAGTGCCGGGGAGGTGGAATAACCCGCACCGGGCTATGCACACGTACAGGAGACACCGTGCGCTCTTCCGTGCGCTCTTCCGCATAACACGGTGTCTGCCCGTACTCCCGCTCTCCACGGTAAGCATGGGAAGTGGGCGCAGGTCTCCTACCTGACTTCGCCACACTACCCTTTAGCCACCCCCCCCCAAGACATTTTTGGGATTTCCTCTCGGGTTTCCGTGCTAGCCGCGTACCTTCATAACTCCGGTTCCTCTCACCGGATGCCTCTGTTCTCCTAACTGCCTCCAGCTGTTCCCATGGGAGGCGATCCCTTCCAGCCAGGATCTCCTCCCATGTGTAGCAACCCTTGCCGTCCAAAACGTCTTCCCATGTCCATTCCTCCTTTCTCTGCTCCTGCTGTCGCTGCCGTCGCTGCCCGTAGCCACGCTGCTTGGTCCCTTGTTGGTGGGTGGTTCTGTAACGGCTTTCTTCCTGGGATGAAGGAGAGGACCAAAATGCAGCGCAGTTAGTGTTCAACATGTTTAATTAAACAATAAACGATGAACATTAACAAATAACCAAATAACAAACGTGAAAGCCGAGACAGTCCTATCTGGTGCAGAACACAGAGACAGGAAACAACCACCCACAATCACCAACACAAAACAAGCCACCTATATATGATTCTCAATCAGGGACAACGATTGACAGCTGTCTCTGATTGAGAACCATATTAGGCTGAACACAGAAACAGACGAACTAGACACACAACATAGAATTCCCACCCAGCTCACGTCCTGACCAACACTAAACAAGCAAAACGCATAAGAACTCTGGTCAGGACGTTACAGACGACACCTTATCCTCCAGCTGGTCCACATGAATGGTCTCTCAGCTCCCTTCTTCTTAGCAGCCAACTTGATGTCGGACCACTTCTTTTTTACGGCGTCACTGTCCTTTGCCATACCCCAGACGGCAGAGACAGACTCTGCCAATCTTGCCCATCCTCTATTTTTGGTGTCTGCAGTGACCCCGCAGTTATCAAGTCTCCCCAACAGCAACCTTTTCCTGGCTGCTATTTCCTCCACCATCACTTCAAGCTCCTGTTTGCTGTAGTTTTTATTGCGCTTTCCTTGGTTATGCATTTTTGATTTTGATGTACAGTAGCTAACGTTAGTCTGGCTATAATGTGTGAAAAAGAAAGTTTTTTTGTGTGTGTATAAAGGGTTCGCGAGCCAACTAATTCTCGAGGCATAAAGCAAAAAAATAAATGTAATAAAATGTAAATATCAACACTTTATTATAGTGGGCCAAATCCTATCATCCCTGTCACATAGGCTTATTTATTAGCTTCAAGCACGTCACTAATGTCAATGCCACATAAGAAGATATTTACGAAGTTTTGACTCATCAGTAGGAAAGATTTGTTTCTCTTTTGGTCCATCCAACAACAGAGCGATACAAACCTTGTTTCAGCAGGATGTTGTATCTATACCTTATGTCATGCCTTATTAGAACGGATTTATTGATGATATCTGTTGGAAAAAAGTTGGGATGTTGCCACACACATACTTACTTGTTAACAAAATTAAGGAAGTTTCCTTTAAAATTATTCATAAATATCATCCTGCCGACCGCTATATGAAGAATTTTAAGGAAAACATAAACTCAAATTGTACCTTTCGTAATCACCACCCAGAAACGGTGTTGCATCTTTTTTGGCATTGTATTCATGAAAGGAAACTGTGGCAAGACATCAGTAGATTTATAATTGAACACATTTATGAAGATTTGAAACTTTTGTGGAGAGATGTCCTGCTTGGATTCTTTACCAACGATAGAAATAAGCTGAAACAATTATTCTTTTGGCCACATTTCATATTCACAACTGTAAATTTACAAACAAAACACCACATTTTCTTACCTTACAAAAAGAAATTGAACTGTATTTTAAGACAATTAAATACTCTACCTAACAAAAAGCTGTTCGAATAATAAGTGTATGTACTGTATGTTCCTTAAGGTCCTTGTGTAATGTGATAATGTACCCCCTATCCCAATTGTCCTTTATATATATTATTTATATATACTTGTGTTCCCACATGTACTTCCTGTATTGATTTGTGTTAAATAAAAATAATTACAAGGTATTTACGAAGTTCTTAAGAAATATATTTACGAAATTCCTAAGTAAACTACGAATTCCTAAGAACATTTTGAGGAATTGCATTAATGAACTATCTCATGAACTTCTTATTTTTTTGTCTTAAGCAGCTTCTTAAGTTTTTTCGTAAGTAATGTTTTGTGAATCCGGCCCCAGGCCTAGGTTTAGGTTTTGTGAAGTCAGAGAGAAGTGAAAAATTCTTCCTTAGTTGATAATTTTCTTGAAATCTAAAGGTATACCTAGATTCAAGCAAATGTCTTAAGTAGTTGAACATGTTATAATGTCGAACCTCGTGAAAGTGACAAACTGACAGGTTTTCATTTGTCAAAAGCAACTATATATCAAAGGAGTGCCTTTGATTTTGACGGCTTGCACATGCGCAGTTCGGCACGAAACGACCGTTAGATCCGATGACGTGTTTCTACGCATGAGCTTAGCTAGCCAATGTCGCCATGACATTGCCTACTAGTGTGATCGGGGATTTCTCTTGGAGAAGCAGTTTATTCATACTGTGTTGTCTTTTCTTGTTACGATCGTCTGAATGAATGGCCCAAGGCGCAGCGTACTTAGAGTTCCATATGATTAATAAATATTAAACTCACCAAAAACAATACAGAAGAAAATGAAACGTGACGTTCTGGGCTGCTCACAGGCAGCTACACAAAAACAAGATCCCACAAACAGGTGGGAAAAGGCTGCCTAAATATGATCCCCAATCAGAGACAATGATAGACAGCTGCCTCTGATTGGGAACCATACCAGGCCAACAAAGAAATAGAAAACATAGATTGCCCACCCTAGTCACACCCTGTCCTAACCAAATAGAGAATTAAAAGGATCTCTAAGGTCAGGGTGTGACATTTCTAATACTAATACAGGCGACTAATGGCTAAAAACAGGAAGTTGTTCGTTGCTGGAAGCAGATCGCAATGACCTTTATTACCAGGAAAAACACGCCCATCCCCGTAACCCCGCCTCCACGTGAAAAAAGTACCACAATTCAGTGGAGAGAAAAAAATATTTGAAGGAAGGTGGGGAAAGAAAACAAATGTATTGCAAGGACAAGAACTGAGAGTCAAAATAAGTTTTTGGACCAAAGAAACTAAGATTGGATGCAAACATCAACTGAATGCTTTCAAAAATAATTATCAATACGTTTTAAATACAAAAATGTTTCATACAATTTAATATTTTTAGTTTACATTTATTTTTACTTTTCAGTTTAAACGTGCATTACTTCACTTTTGCTTACAATATAATTTTTTTCATTTATTTTCTTTTGGTCCAATTCTTTTGAACTCAAATTGGCTCCACAAAGCACACCAAAGACGACATTAACGATAAATAAAATAAAAATTGCACTTCTAAAATACTATTTCACACCATAGCCTGCCGAATTTGCAAGATAATTATTTCAATTTGAAATTGGCACAAATTAAAATGTGGCACTGACTAGACCCTGGATTGATGTTTCATCATAGTCTCAATGAAGAGTTCGGCATTCGACCAGCCATGTGTGACATGCATGCACAGTTACAAGCCTGCTAGAGTTGGCTGCAGGAATGTGAAGCTAACTGAAGCGGAGTAGATCTAGCTTGCTTCGTAGTATACCACTCTGATGGGTTACTGCCCTATGCAGTAACAAATTCAGTGCAATTCAAATAAATACACAAATAATAAACTGCAATGGAGGATAGGATATATGGAACAAAACCCAGACAGCCAGGTACACAGTACATTTGACATTTTAGTCATTTAGCAGACACTCTTATCCAAAGCGACTTACATAATTCAGTCTCTTTGGTCCCTTCACTTGGGCAGATGACCAGTGACAGGCCTCCCAACTACCTCACTCATCTTATAACTCTCTCAGTACTGCCTCCAACCACCTCCTCTTACCCTTGGCCTCTGTCCCTTCCCCGTCACTCACCCCCTAGCCTTCTCTCCCACAGCTTACGCTTACCTCCCTACTAGCCTGGTGGAACCAGCGGTCAGGCTGGCTGCACCCGGCTGCCTCCCTACATACATTGCAGTAACAACAGCTTTATTATTTGACATTTATTTTTTTGAAGTTGGCCAAAACCCCAAACAGTTGCATGATAGTAGCAGACCTGATTATGAATAACACTATAACATGTTTTAATGCTTTAATCACACTTTTATTGTTGAAAGTAATTGATTGGAAGAAAATTGGTGTTGAGAGATAACAAGAGAAAAGGGTTTCGACTTCTGGACATTTGGATAACTGCTCTCACACTATTCTCACATGGGGTTCAGGAGAAACCCACTGAAGGTGGTGACATTAGAGCTGTCGCGGCTAGTAATTTGCAAGCCCTCGGGCAGACGCATGTAGACAGCATTCCCCTTTTCCAGTTGCAAGGTGATTGCATTTGTTGCGAAATCTTCATTGGATCCCTTTTTGGCCCCTAGCCACGCAAACAATATCTCCTTGCCATCCTTGTACATGGCTGCACCAACTTGGTTTCCATTGCACCAGCAATACACGGTGAAGGTGAAGTAGTAGACTCCACTCTTAGGAGCTGTAAACACTCCTGTATCAGAGGGAAAGCAATGAGATTTTCCCAATTAGTAGATGGTTAAAGGACAAGGTTTTTTTGCAAGCATGCGCATGCTTTTTTGTTTCCATTGTGGTGATATGAGAAAGCACGCACATGCTCGCACATGGAAAAGTATCACTTGTGTGTGTAGCTCACCTGTACTCAGATACTAATAGCTAATCTGTGATCTGTGATCACATATACATTAGCTCACCTGTAGTCAGATAGTTATCACATTTCCAGTATTAGTTATTTTCTGATGATCCTAGATCAGTACAACCATGGTTTCTTTGTTACATTTTCTGCTGACATCCTGTTTCTACATGTCTGATTATCAGCTTCATATACCTTTCCTGCTGACATTCAGTTTCTACATGTCTGGTGATGAGTTCCAATATCCCGGTAAATCTCAGTAAACCCTAGTGTAGTTACATCCATTTAATTTTTAACCATTCTTTTTTTTTACTGCAGGTACCAACATGGTAAAACACAGCTGACCAGTACTAAGATAGAAATATAAAGCTCACCTGTGTAGCGGTTATAGCCATTACCAATGTTTGTGATCACCTCGCTGAAGATCAGGGTAGTGGCAGAGGTGCTTGGTCCAGTGTTGCCATAACCATATTCCATAGATACACCTGGTGGTGGTCTAAGCGCCGCTGAAAAAGCCACCATGGATGTATCTATGTAAGGGAAAAGCAACACAAAATTAGCTTATTATGAAAGAAAAGTGGTATTTAGCAGAGAGCCATTGCATTGACAATATTTTAACCGTAACTATCAACAATATGATGAAGCCCTTATGAAACAGACACAGAGCCAGTCAAAAGTTTGGACACACCCACTCATTCCAGGGTTTTTCTTTATTTGTAATATTTTCTACATTGTAGAATAATAGTGAAGACATCAAAACGATGAAATAACACAAAGGAATCATGTAATAACCAAAAAAAGTGTTCAACAAATCAAAATATATTTTAAATTTGAGATTCTTCATATAGCCACCCCTGTCTTGATGACAGCTTTGCACACTATTGTGATAAAAAATATCTGTTGTATTCGGCGCATGTGACAAATAACATTTGATTTGAAATTGACCTCAACTGTGAAATATTAATTAAAAAATCCAAACCATTTTGCATCCTCTTGAGCTCATCCACCATGGACCTCAGTTCTCTGACCTCAGTGCGAATAGAGTCATCCATCCTGACTATCTGGTGTTCCTTTGCCGTTTGGATATGCTCAGGTGCATGGCACCCATTTATATTCCCTGCAGGTCATAAAAAGAAAAAAAAAAACGTTATTGCAATCGGGACGTGACATGGGAGTGTTTTAGTTTGTTTTCGGGAGAAATGTCATTTTCTGATTCTGAGGAAAATCTACTCCAGCATGTTGTTACTGTAGGGCGTGGGTCCCAAAGACCCTCCCCATTATTGATTAAGGGGACCTTAAGATTCATATGTTTTGCTGCAGGCCTTATAATAAGATACGGTTGTTACGTGTCTAACCCTGATATAGATAGCTTGTGCAACGTATAGTGGCAGTCTTTGTGGTTAAGGCTGTTGCGAGAGTGTGCTTGCAGGCTAGGTCTGAGTCAGACTGAAACTAGATAAAGGGAAGTAACCACTGTCTGGTTTTGATGGACAATTGTAATAAATTCAGAGAAGCTACTGTACTAGGTTGCCTTATAAGGTAGCCTCAGCTTATTGATACACACATACATTGACGTAGGTGATCATACCACTAGGGAGTGATCACATGTATAAAATCAGCTGAGCCCTTAGGGGTGCAGAACTTACTCGGAAACATGTGTGCTATGTTCCCGTTGTCAACTTCTGTCTGCAATTGCATTAATAAAGGTTTTTGATTGATTTAATTAAAGATATTGTCTGAATGCTAATTTCACCAATGAGCCAATGATTGACAAGGAACAAGGAACGTACCCCGACATTACCATTAAATATTAATTTGATTTATTTCATTCATGCTCGCTTTCGACAAGACTGAATTATGCAGAACTAACAGTTACACTAGACAATACTTTAAAAACACAATATACTACATTCAATTTGTTTTAAAGGTCCTAGTTTATAAGAAATTAGAGTTAAAAAATGTCACATTTGGTTATTTAAAATTCTGATGGAAGTGGCGATGACCTATCTGTCCTTGCGTGGATGCTGGACAGTTGTGGAGGACTCTTGACAGTACTGTCTCCTCTTCTCTGTTGTAGGATCTGTTTTGAGGCAAGCCAGCAATACTAGTTTTTGCATTCCTCAAGAGCAACTGTTATGAGCTTCTTGACATTGAGCCTTTCCTGGACTTTGCCCAGACAGGGTGTCAGGGATATTTGTCTACATTCACTTTTCTCTCCAGGACTGGAGACCTTAGGAACGGGGCAGATGGATGTTAGCCCTCTTCCACACTGTAGGTACAGAGCCCAGCTGAAAGGAAGTGTTAAGTGTGTGACCACTGGAGCTAGATCCTATTTTTAAAATCCTGATACGATCTGGACCACATGCTTTCTTTGCCTGTGTCTTGAAAGAGCTTGTTTCATGTGTGCAATGTTGCATAGTTCTCCCTCCCAAACTGGCCTACGATGAGGAAATGCCATTTTCTGACTCTGAGGAAAATGTATTGTTGAGTGGGGTGCTGCCTGGTTGGGTCTAGTATTACAACAGACCAAGAATGTGTTTCTTCAGAATCTGATAATGAAGCTGCATAAAACGCAACTTCTTCAGAATGAAGGAGTGGCAGTATGGTAGCTCAATTCTGAAGAAGTGCTGATGTAAAAGGGGCGATCTGTAGTTCAAACAATAACAAAGTGTTCCTCCCTGCCACTGTTTTGGTAAACACAGGATGGATGGGGTTAGAGAAATGTATGGACAGAGCTATGGATGCAAGGACTGACCATCCATGAGATCGAAATGATAGATTCAATCATGTTTTAAGGATGTACAATAAGATATACAACGTTTGTTTACAATTACATTGTTTACAAAGAATAGAGTGAAAAAGGTTATATTTGGGGTTCTGATGGTGTCCTCTGTAGCTCAGTTGGTAAAGCATGGCGCTTGCAGCAACAGGATAGTTAGTTTAATTCCCAGGACCACCCACAAGTGAAATGTATGCACACATGACTGTAAATTGACTTTGGATTAAAGCATCTGCTAAATGGCATATATTTAGTATCAAGCCTCAATCCAGTCCCACCAAAATGTCTGGATTCCATAAATGTTCTGTCTTTCATTATACACTTGTTTATGTGCTAATAATACACTCAATATTTGATGGATTTTCTAAATACAAAAAGAGTTGAGTATTTTACTCCATTATGCAGCTGTTCCATTTATCAGAATTATATTTTTAACCTTTTATAAATGTTGACATTGCTAGGGTAAGCCAGTTGAACTAAGTTCACGGGGCATTTATAAGTTACCTACTTCAAGAATCAATGAGTAGACAGTATATTGTTAATTTAAAAGTCAACAAATGAATGAAGCAAGATTTCTGCTTTGAGAGTGTCATTGCCTGATAATGAGGAAAAAAAATTGTTGAGTGAGGTGTTGCTACAGATGAGGAATAGAGTTTCTTCAGAATTGTTAGGCGTGTATATGGGAGGCGAAGTCAAGTGCAGGAGAGCGGAGTATATTAAACAGGCGCACTTTAATACCGGTCAACAACGACAGCACATAAAACATACTAGTGCCAAAAACACGGTCTATAACAAAAGTGCAGTGCCTGACAGAATATCACGTAACAATAAACAATTACACACAAAGACATGATGGGGAACAGAGGACTAAATACATGTAGATTGATTGGGGAATGAAAACCAGGTGTGTATGGAACAAGACAAAACAAATGGACATGAGTAATGGAGCGGCGATGGCTAAAAAGACGGTGACATCGATCGTCGAACGCCGCCCGAACAAGGAGAGGAGCCGACTTCGGTGGAAGTCGTGACAAGAATCAAGAAATGACACTCCTTAAAACTTCTTCACAAATGAGGAATGGCAGCATCGTGGGTTGAGGCAGCGGGGAAGAGGCGAAGTAAGAGCCCAGTGGGCAAAGGTTGGATGTAAAGACAAAAGATAGCATCAGACAAAAAAAAGAAAGAATCATAGCCCAAGTCCATAGACCTTGTTGGCTATATTGCACCTCCCTACATTTCACACAATATTTTATTGCCAATAATTACCAATATTGAAACGATTTATCACATAGGCCAACTACTGTCTTTTTGGTAAGCCACTGTATATTTAGCTTTGTGTTTAATTTATAGCAAAAATATGAATACAATGAGAAATTCCCATACTTGAATGGGCTTCAAATGTATATAATCAAATTCATGAAAACGCGGTGTCGTGGAATAACTAATTATTGAGGAGAGACCTTGTTATTTAGTCAAACAATTGAGCTTTAATAAGAATTGCAATAATGTAGCTGTCGACCCCACACTCTGAGATGGGAGGTCGAGAGCTCAAATGACACGAGTGCAGGAACCTTATATAGTCAGACTGTCTTATGCAAGCATATACAAAACACGTGATCTTGGTATGTGTACGTGTGTGGAGTAACAGGACGAAACTGGGATAAGAGGTATAGACTTTGGTCGTCTTGTTCTGTAGCAACTGTTGGTTATTCTAATCTTCTAGTGAGGACAAAGGACAATAGGTGTCAGAGCAACAGGAAATCACTCTAGACATAGTTACTCCTAAATTAGCCAGCAAGCACATTTTGCTGTCTGCCCAGATAATAGATGGTTTCACACCCACACACATACATACACAAGCATGAACCTGTCGCACAACTCCTTCAGCTCTGTCGCATGCTGGGTCTGTACATAGTCAACGGTAGGCTTCGAGGAGACTCCTATGGTAGGTTCACCTACAGCTCACCCCTTGGCAGTAGTACTGTAGATTACTTTATCACTGACATCAACCCAGAGTCTCTCAGAGCGTGCACAGTCAGCCCACTAACACCCCTTTCTGATCACAGCAAAATTTACCTGAACAAAGCAATACTCAGTCATGAGGCATCAAAGCCAAAGGAACTGCACGATATTAAGAAATGCTATAGATGGAAGGTGTCACGCACTGACTTTAGTTATATTTGTTTTCTTTGTTTTTTGGTTAGGTCAGGATGTGACAAGGGTGGTTTGTTTAGTCTTTGTATTGTCTAGGTTTTTTGGCTTGTCTAGGGTTTTTGTTTGTCTATGGGGATTTTGTATGGTCTAGGGGTTTGTAGGTTTATGGTGGCCTGAGTTGGTTCCCAATCAGAGACAGCTGTTTCTCGTTGTCTCTGATTGGGGAGCCTATTTAGGTTGCCATTTTCTATGTTGGTTTTGTGGGTAGTTGTTTTCTGTTTTGTGTGTCTGCACCAGACAGAACTTTTACGTTTGTTCCGCTTTGTTATTTTTTGTTCTAGTGTTCAGCTTTATTAAAAATCATGAACACGCTGCACCTTGGTCTACTCCTTCTTCCTCATACGAACATCGTTACAGAAGGAAAGTAGTGTAGAAACTGTTGTGGAAATATTCGGGCAATAATATTTCTCAGATACCGTAACTTGTGAATTCAAATAGACTTTATTACAAAGTAACAAGCCGAGCTGGCCAATGGACCAACTGTCTTTCACACACCGTCTATACTGTTATCATCCTTACGTCACACACATAGTATCTCAAATCAAATGTTATTCACCACATGCGCCGAATACAACAGGTGTAGACCTTACAGTGAAATGCTTACTTACGAGCCCCTAACCGACAGTGCAGTTTAAAAAAAACACGAATAAGAGATAAAGTAACAAGTAATTAAAGAGGAGTAGTAAAAAAATAATATATACAGGGGGGTGCCGGTACAGAGTCAATGTGCGGTGGCACCGGTTAGTTGAGGTACTATGTACATGTAGGTAGAGTTAATGGAAGTGACTATGCATAGATGACAACAGAGAGTGGCAGTGGTGTGGAGAGGGGGGGCAATGTGAATAGTCTGGGTAGCCATTTGACTAGATGTTCAGGAGTCTTATGGCTTGGGGGTAGAAGCTGTTAAGAAGCCTCTTGGACCTAGACTTGGTGCTCCGGTACCGCTTGCCGTGTGGTAGCACTTTGATAATTTTTAGAGCCTTCCTCTGACACCGCCTGGTATAGAGGTCCTGGATGGCAGGAAGCTTGGCCCTGGTGATGTACTCTGCCGTTCGCACTACCCTCTGTAGTGCCTTGCGGTCGGAGGCCGAGCAGTTGCCATACCAGACAGTGATGCAACCCGTCAGAATGCTCTCAATGGTGCAGCTGTAAAACCTTTTGAGGATCTGAGGACCCATGCCAAATCTTTTTAGTCTCCTGAGGGGGAATAGGTTTGTCGTGCCCGCTTCACAACTGTCATCGTGTGCTTGGACCACGTTAGTTTGTTGGTGATGTGGACACCAAGGAACTTGAAGCTCTGAACCTGCTCCACTACAGCCCCGTCGATGAGAATGGGGGGGTGCTCGGTCCTCTTTTTCCAATAGTCCACAATCATCTCCTTTGTCTTGGACACGTTGAGGGAGACGTTGTTGTCCTGGCACCACACGGCCAGGTCTCTGACCACCTCCTTATAGGCTGTGTCGTTGTTGTCGGTGATCAGGCTTACCACTGTTGTGTCATCGGCAAATTTAATGATGGTGTTGGAGTTGTGCCTGGCCGTGCAATCATGAGTGAACAGGGAGCACAGGAGTGGGCTGAGCACGCACCCCCGAGGGGCCCCTGTGTTGAGGATCAGCACGGCGGATGTGTTGTTACCTACCCTTACCACCTGGGGGCGGCCTGTCAGGAAGTCCAGGATCCAGTTGCAGAGGGAGGTGTTCAGTCCCAGGGTCCTTAGCTTATTGATGAGCTTTGAGGGCACTATGGTGTTGAACGCTGAGCTGTCGTCAATGAATAGCATTCTCACATAGGTGTTCCTTTCGTCCAGGTGGGAAAGGGCAGTGTGGAGTGCAATGGAGATTGCATCATCTGTTGATCTGTTGGGGCGGTATGCAAATTGGAGTGGGTCTAGGGTTTCTGGGATAATGGTGTTGATGTGAGCCATGACCAGTCTTTCAAAGCACTTCATGGCTACAGATGTGTGTGCTACAGGTCGGTAGTCATTTATGCAGGTTACCTTAGTGGTCTTGGGCACAGGCGCTATAGTGGTCTGCTTAAAACATGTTGGTATTACAGACTCGGACAGGGAGAGGTTGACAATGTCATTGAAGACATTTGCCAGTTGGTCAGCGCATGCTCGCAGTACACGTCCTGGCAATCTGTCTGGCCCTGCAGACTTGTGAATGTTGACCTGTTTAAAGGTCTTACATCAGCTGCGGAGAGCGTGGTCACACAGTCTTCCGGAACAGCTGGTGCTCTCATGCATGTGTCACAATGATGACGCTGGAGAGACGAAGCAGGTACGGGGAGTAACATTTAATAAATAACGGACATGGAACGAGACATAAACAGCGTTAGCAAACAGAAAACAATCAATGCAGAAGCGGGGAACAGAGCTGGGGAACTGACACATATAGGGGAGGAAATGAACAGGTGATAAGAGTGTCCAGGTGATTCCAATAACGCTGATGCGCGTGACGAGGAAAGGCAGGTGTACGTGATGGATGGCAGGAGTGAGTGATGCAAGGCATTCTGGCGCCCTCAAGCGCCAGGGGGAGGGGGAAGAGCGGGAGCAGACGTGACAGTACCCCCCCTCTAGGGGCGCCACCCGGCATCCCACCTGGGCGAACCGGCCGAGACATGGGCGCTGGGCAAGCCGGTTGAGGCGTGGAAGCCCGACGAACCGGCAGGAGCGTGAGAGCCTGGCGAGCCGGCTGAGGCATGGGAGCCTGACGATCCGGCTGAGTCCAGACGCCTGTCGATCCGGCTGAGTCCAGACGCCTGTCGATCCGGCTGAGTCCAGACGCCTGTCGATCCGGCTGAGTCCAGACGCCTGTCGATCCGGCTGAGTCCAGACGCCTGTCGATCCGGCTGAGTCCAGACGCCTGTCGATCCGGCTGAGACCAGACGCCTGTCGATCCGGCTGAGTCCAGACGCCTGTCGATCCCGCTGAGGAAACCCGATGATCCGGTGGATTGTGACGTGGGATGGGAAGCCACCGAGCCAACCGAGGCAATGAAACCTCTCGAGCCAGCCAGGGCATGAAAGCTCGACGAGCTGGCTTAGGCACCCCCGGTTCCATCGGCGGCAGAATCCACCCCCGAAGTCACCGACAAAACAAAAAACAAACAAACAAAAAACTCCTGGAACAGCTGGGCAGACAAGAACTGACGATCCAGCTGAGGCCCGACGTGGGATGGGCGCCATCCGAGCCAACCGGGGCAAGGAAACCTCTCGAGCCTGCTAGGGCGTGGAAGCCCGACGAGCAGGCTAGGCACCCCCGGTTCCATCGGTGGTGACCCAGAGCCGATGCCACTAAACCAACCAGAACGCCAGTACTCCCCGTTGCTTCGTGTGATGGCTTCTGCATTCTGTCACAATGATGACGCTGGAGAGATGAAGCAGTTACGGGGAGTAACATTTAATAAATAACGGACATGGAACGAGACATAAACAGCGTTAGCAAACAGAAAACAATTAATGCAGAAGCGGGGAACAGAGCTGGGGAACTGACACATATAGGGGAGGAAATGAACAGGTGATAAGAGAGTCCAGGTGAGTCCAATAACGCTGATGCGCGTGACGAGGAAAGGCAGGTGTACGTGATGGATGGCAGGAGTGAGTGATGCAAGGCATTCTGGCGCCCTCAAGCGCCAGGGGGAGGGGGAAGTGCGGGAGCAGACGTGACAGCATGTTTCAGTGTTATTTGCCTCGATGCGAGCATATAAGTAGTTTAGCTCATCTGGTATGCTCGTGTCACTGGGCAGCTCTCGGCTGTGCTTCCTTTTGTAGTCTGTGCGTCTCTGTGTGTGGAGTAAAGGTGGTCCAGAGTTTTTTTCCCTCTGGTTGCACATTTAACATGCTGATAGAAATTTGGGAATCATATATAGGTGGTTTGTTTTGTGTTGGGTTTTTGTGGGTGGTTGTTTCCTGTCTCTGTGTTTTCTCTGCACCAGATAGGGCTGTATCGGTAAGCCACATTTGTTATTTTGTAAGTGTTCACAGTTTCGTCTTGTTTATTAAAATCATGTTGAACACGAGCTACGCTGCGTCTTGGTCCGATCCCTGCTACAAATCCTCTTCAGACGAAGAGGAGGAAGGCTGCCGTTACAGAACCACCCACCAATCTCGGACCAAGCAGCGTGGCTACGGGCAGCAGCGGCCCACTACACAGGACTCCTGGACATGGGAGGAAATTCTGGAGGGTAAAGGACACTGGGCTAACATTGGAGAATATCGCCGCTCTAGTGAAGAGATGGAGGCAGCTAAAGCCCAGGAGCGGTGGTATGAGGAGGCAGCACGGAAGCGTGGCTGGAAGCCCGAGAAGAAACCCCAAACATTTCTTGGGGGGGGGGGGGGTAAAGAGGAGTGTGGCGAAGTCAGGTAGGAAACCTGCGCCCACTTCCTGTGCTTACCGTGGAGAGCGGGAGTACAGGCAGACACAGTGTTATGCGGAAAATCGCACGGTGTCTCCTGTATGTGTGCTTAGCCCAGTGCGGTACATTCCAGCTCCACGTATCGGCCGGGCTAGAGTGGGCATCGAGCCAGGTGCCATGAAGCCGGCTCAAGCGTCTGGTCTCCAGTGCGTCTCCTCGGGCCGGCATACATGGCATCAGCCTTACGCATGGTGTCCGCGGTTTGCCAACACAGCCCAGTGCGGGTTATTCCACCTCCCCGCATTGGTCGGGCTACAGGGAGCATTAAACCATGTAAGGTTGGGCAGGCGTGGTGTTTAAGAGCTCCTGTAGGCCTTCATGGTCCGGTCTATCCGGCGCCACCTCCCCGCCCCAGCCCAGTACTACCAATGCCTACACCACGCACCAGGCTTCCAGTGCGTATCCAGAGCCCTGTTCCTCCTCCATGCACTCTCCCTGTGGTGCATGTCTCCAGCCCAGTACCTCCAGTTCCGGCACCTCGCACCAAGCCTTCTGTGCGTCTCCAGAGCCCTGTACGCACTGTTCCTTCTCCCCGCATATTCTTTATGCATTAATGTATTCCTGATCCTCTGTGGACCCTGACATAGGCACATCCAACGGAGTTCATCATTTTATTTTTATTGCTGTACTTTGTTTTGTTGATGTCTGTGTATAGATGATGTAATGCTTTATAGATGACGCCTGCACCATGTTTGACTATGATTGCTTTTAGTGCCTCAACTCAATTTGAGTGGTCCACAATGTTTTTATTTTACTTTTAATCTGTATTTTGTATTATTGTATCATTGTGTAGTAGATGAGAAAAAAGAAGAAACCCGCACACTGCTCTTGATAGTATCACTGCTCTTTATTAAGATTTACGTATCGGCCTCAAGGCCTTCGTCAGAGTTCTTTTGAGTGTTTTTAATTGGCACCCTTATGTAGACTTTGCTCCTCCCACATCCGTTCAATGCATCGAATGGGTTTGGAGTATAGGGAAAACAAGTATATGTTACCAAATATAACAATGTGCATTTCATAAGTATTCTAATAACTCTAATACAGTGTGTACATAAAACTTATTAAACAGACTGTAAAACCACAATGAGGACATCGACCTATCAACTAAGGTTTCATAAATCATTGGGTACAGTACAAGAACAAACATCCGAGTGATCTGAAGTGGCGACATTAACTCATATTCACATTTACAACATAACACGCATGAGCATTTCATCATTAAGACCTTTTGGGTATAATGTCTGGAGGGTGAAAATCCCAAAACCTTCTCTTTTGCTCAGAGTATTATTAATATCACCTCCCCTGTCTGATATCTTGACTTTCTCTATACCACAACATCTAAAGGTAGAAATGTCATGTTGTAGGTCATTAAAATGTACTGCAACTGGATAATCACTGTCCTTTCTCCTGATTTAACTTTTATATTCACTAATTATCTATTTGAGAGAGGTTTTACCTACATAACACAGCCCACATGGACATTTAATCATATAGATAACATGGGTGTTGGCGCACGTAATAATGTCATTTATTTGGAACCGTTTTCCTTTATGTGGGTGGCAGAAATATTCACACTTCATCTTATTATTGCACTGTGAGCAACCCATGCAAGTATAGCTACCATTCGGAAGAGGGCGTAAAAGAGCCTGGCTCATTTTTTGGGGGGGCTGGCAGTTGGCATGGACCAATTTGCCGCGTAAATTGCGACCTCTCCAATATACAATAAGTGGTGGGTGCCAGTGGCATGTGCCAACACATGCCAGTGTTTCTTGACAGCATCTCCCACTTTGCGCGAGTTCAGAGTATATGTGGTGGTGAACATTACAGTGTGTTCTTTACCTTTAGTGGGTCTTTTTTTGTAGCAGTTCATCTAGTGTTTCCCCCAATGCCAAATCAAGAGCTTCATCCACACATTATGGAGAGTAGCCTCTTAGAAACGTATTGCGCATCTCCGCTGCTAGATAGTCCTCTGGCATTATACTGCGCAGTCTGAAAAACTGGCTTCTTGGAAGTCCTCTTTTTAACGGCCCAGTGTGGAAGCTGTCCACCTGTAATATAGTATTTATTGTAACTGACAGTTAGACTTACAGGTTATGTCGTTGTTTTGTGTTTGAATTGTGTAACTGACAGTTAGATTTACAGGTTATGTCGTTGTTTTGTGTTTGAATTGTTTACGTGTCCGCTGTGCGGGGAAATGATAAAACAAGCGGAACTACGTAGCTAATAACTGTTGTAACGGGGATTCTTATTGTAGCAACACACTTTTGGAGGGAAGGCAATCCCGCGCTGTGTTAGCTAAGTTTTCATGTCATCGGGTGTAGTTCATAAAGTTTGAAGCGTATATGTTAGGATGGTAACGTTATAATAATTAAGGATGAAGCGTGAATTCATGCCAGGAATAATAAGTGTGAAGTTTGATTTCCTCCCTTCTGTAATAAGCAGCCAATTAGGTATTTTTCCTTTATTCATGTGTTTAATCTAATACTGTTATAGCGCCGGATAAACTGTTTATGTATGTAAGCACTTCAGAGTTATACCAAGCGAATAAGTCACTCGTAAGATAAGGTTGTAAGAGTATGCTTAACTGTATTTTTCATTTACTTTATAGTTCTCACGGAAGGTGATAATTCTGACTAAATCTACAGAATAAAGCCGCCAGTTAAAATCAAGGAACGGTTGTGCTCGTGGTTACTGGAGGGAGCTACATTTATGTCCGTTTATTTTCTGTACACTGTTGTAAACAGGGTTCTATTTGATTTTTAAGTCCACATATCGAGGTAATGAATACGTTTAATGTCACATTCAATAGTGCATTTGAAGATTGGGGTCAAAGTCATTGAGTAATGCCATAAAGTCTGACAGCTCTTCTCTCGTTCCTCCCAATATGCAAACATTGTCATCAATATAGCGATACAACTTCAAGATTTTATTCCAAAAATGATTTTAATTTTCATTGTTAACAAAACGTTATTCAAAAATTACCCATATAAAGGATAGCATAGCTTGGAGCGAATGTCGAGCCCATCGATGTTCCATTAGTTTGGAGGGAGTATTCATCATCAAACCTGAAATTTTTATAAGTCAAAAGATATTCAGCCAGCTACCCTGCCTGGTCCTTCTGATCACTGCTAGTCTATTAGAGTCTACCCTGGTCCTTCTGATCACTGCTAGTCTATTAGTCTACCCTGGTCCTTCTGATCACTGCTAGTGTTTTAGAGTCGACCCTGGTCCTTCTGATCACTGCTAGTCCATTAGAGTCTACCCTGGTCCTTCTGATCACTGCTAGTCTATTAGAGTCTACCCTGGACCTTCTGATCACTGCTAGTCCATTAGAGTCTACCCTGGTCCTTCTGATCACTGCTAGTCTATTAGAGTCTACCCTGGACCTTCTGATCACTGCTAGTCTATTAGAGTCTACCCTGGTCCTTCTGATCACTGCTAGTCTATTAGAGTCTACCCTGGTCCTTCTGACCACTGCTATTCTATTAGAGTCTACCCTGGTCCTTCTGACCACTGCTAGTCTATTAGAGTCTACCCTGGTCCTTCTGATCACTGCTAGTCCATTAGAGTTGACCCTGGTCCTTCTGATCACTGCTAGTCTATTAGAGTCTACCCTGGTCCTTCTGATCACTGCTAGTCCATTAGAGTTGACCCTGGTCCTTCTGATCACTGCTAGTCTATTAGAGTCTACCCTGGTCCTTCTGATCACTGCTAGTCTATTAGAGTCTACCCTGGTCCTTCTGATCACTGCTAGTCTATTAGAGTCTACCCTGGTCCTTCTGATCACTGCTAGTCTATTAGAGTCTACCCTGGTCCTTCTGATCACTGCTAGTCTATTAGAGTCTACCCTGGTCCTTCTGATCACTGCTAGTCTATTAGAGTTGACCCTGGTCCTTCTGATCACTGCTAGTCCATTAGAGTTGACCCTGGTCCTTCTGATCACTGCTAGTCCATTATTCTACCCTGGTCCTTCTGATCACTGCTAGTCTATTAGAGTCTACCCTGGTCCTTCTGATCACTGCTAGTCTATTAGTCTACCCTGGTCCTTCTGACCACCGCTAGTCCATTAGAGTCTACCCTGGACCTTCTGATCACTGCTAGTCCATTATTCTACCCTGGTCCTTCTGATCACTGCTAGTCTATTAGAGTCTACCCTGGTCCTTCTGATCACTGCTATTCTATTAGAGTCTACCCTGGTCCTTCTGACCACTGCTAGTGTTTTAGAGTCGACCCTGGTCCTTCTGATCACTGCTAGTGTTTTAGAGTCGACCCTGGTCCTTCTGATCACTGCTAGTCCATTAGAGTCTACCCTGGTCCTTCTGATCACTGCTAGTCTATTAGAGTCTACCCTGGTCCTTCTGATCACTGCTAGTCTATTAGAGTCTACCCTGGTCCTTCTGATCACTGCTAGTCTATTAGAGTCTACCCTGATCCTTCTGATCACTGCTAGTCTATTAGAGTCTACCCTGGTCCTTCTGACCACTGCTATTCTATTAGAGTCTACCCTGGTCCTTCTGATCACTGCTATTCCATTAGAGTTGACCCTGGTCCTTCTGACCACTGCTAGTCTATTAGAGTCTACCCTGGTCCTTCTGATCACTGCTAGTCTATTAGAGTCTACCCTGGTCCTTCTGACCACTGCTAGTCTATTAGAGTCTACCCTGGTCCTTCTGATCACTGCTAGTCCATTAGAGTTGACCCTGGTCCTTCTGATCACTGCTAGTCTATTAGAGTCTACCCTGGTCCTTCTGATCACTGCTAGTCCATTAGAGTTGACCCTGGTCCTTCTGATCACTGCTAGTCTATTAGAGTCTACCCTGGTCCTTCTGATCACTGCTAGTCTATTAGAGTCTACCCTGGTCCTTCTGATCACTGCTAGTCTATTAGAGTCTACCCTGGTCCTTCTGATCACTGCTAGTCTATTAGAGTTGACCCTGGTCCTTCTGATCACTGCTAGTCCATTAGAGTTGACCCTGGTCCTTCTGATCACTGCTAGTCCATTATTCTACCCTGGTCCTTCTGATCACTGCTAGTCTATTAGAGTCTACCCTGGTCCTTCTGATCACTGCTAGTCTATTAGTCTACCCTGGTCCTTCTGACCACTGCTAGTCCATTAGAGTCTACCCTGGTCCTTCTGATCACTGCTAGTCCATTATTCTACCCTGGTCCTTCTGATCACTGCTAGTCTATTAGAGTCTACCCTGGTCCTTCTGATCACTGCTATTCTATTAGAGTCTACCCTGGTCCTTCTGACCACTGCTAGTGTTTTAGAGTCGACCCTGGTCCTTCTGATCACTGCTAGTCTATTAGAGTCTACCCTGGTCCTTCTGATCACTGCTAGTCTATTAGAGTCTACCCTGGTCGTTCTGATCACTGCTAGTCTATTAGAGTCTACCCTGGTCCTTCTGATCACTGCTAGTGTTTTAGAGTCGACCCTGGTCCTTCTGACCACTGCTAGTCTATTAGAGTCTACCCTGGTCCTTCTGACCACTGCTAGTGTTTTAGAGTCGACCCTGGTCTTTCTGATCACTGCTAGTGTTTTAGAGTCGACTCTGGTCCTTCTGATCACTGCTAGTCTATTAGAGTCTACCCTGGTCCTTCTGATCACTGCTAGTCTATTAGAGTCTACCCTGGTCCTTCTGATCACTGCTAGTCTATTAGAGTCTACCCTGGTCCTTCTGATCACTGCTAGTCTATTAGAGTCTACCCTGGTCTTTCTGATCACTGCTAGTGTTTTAGAGTTGACCCTGGTCCTTCTGATCACTGCTAGTGTTTTAGAGTCGACCCTGGTCCTTCTGACCACTGCTAGTCTATTAGAGTTGACCCTGGTCCTTCTGATCACTGCTAGTCTATTAGAGTCTACCCTGGTCCTTCTGATCACTGCTAGTCTATTAGAGTCTACCCTGGTCTTTCTGATCACTGCTAGTGTTTTAGAGTCGACCCTGGTCCTTCTGACCACTGCTAGTCTATTAGAGTTGACCCTGGTCCTTCTGATCACTGCTAGTCTATTAGAGTCTACCCTGGTCTTTCTGATCACTGCTAGTGTTTTAGAGTTGACCCTGGTCCTTCTGATCACTGCTAGTCTATTAGAGTCTACCCTGGTCCTTCTGATCACTGCTAGTCTATTAGAGTCTACCCTGGTCCTTCTGATCACTGCTAGTCTATTAGAGTCTACCCTGGTCCTTCTGATCACTGCTATTCTATTAGAGTCGACCCTGGTCCTTCTGACCACTGTTAGTCTATTAGAGTTGACCCTGGTCCTTCTGATCACTGCTAGTCCATTAGAGTTGACCCTCGTCCTTCTGATCACTGCTAGTCTAATAGCCTACCCTGGTCCTTCTGATCACTGCTAGTCTATTAGAGGTGACCCTGGTCCTTCTGATCACTGCTAGTCCATTATTCTACCCTGGTCCTTCTGATCACTGCTAGTCTATTAGAGTCTACCCTGGTCCTTCTGATCACTGCTAGTCTATTAGTCTACCCTGGTCCTTCTGACCACTGCTAGTCCATTAGAGTCTACCCTGGTCCTTCTGATCACTGCTAGTCTATTAGAGTTGACCCTGGTCCTTCTGATCACTGCTAGTCTAATAGCCTACCCTGGTCCTTCTGATTACTGCTAGTCCATTAGAGTCTACCCTGGTCCTTCTGATCACTGCTAGTCTACTAGAGTCGACCCTGGTCCTTCTGATCACTGCTAGTCCATTAGAGTCTACCCTGGTCCTTCTGATCACTGCTAGTCTATTAGTCTACCCTGGTCCTTCTGATCACTGCTAGTCCATTAGAGTCGACCCTGGTCCTTCTGATCACTGCTAGTCCATTAGAGTCTGCCCTGGTGATTCTGATCACTGCTATTCTATTAGAGTCTACCCTGGTCCTTCTGATCACTGCTAGTCCATTAGAGTCTACCCTGGTCCTTCTGATCACTGCTAGTCTATTGGAGTCGACCCTGGTCCTTCTGATCACTGCTAGTCTATTAGTCTACCCTGGTCCTTCTGATCACTGCTAGTCTATTAGAGTCGACCCTGGTCCTTCTGATCACTGCTAGTGTTTTAGAGTCGACCCTGGTCCTTCTGATCACTGCTAGTCCATTAGAGTCTACCCTGGTCCTTCTGATCACTGCTAGTCTATTAGAGTCTACCCTGGTCCTTCTGATCACTGCTAGTCTATTAGAGTCTACCCTGGTCCTTCTGATCACTGCTAGTCCATTATTCTACCCTGGTCCTTCTGATCACTGCTAGTCTATTAGAGTCTACCCTGGTCCTTCTGACCACTGCTAGTCTATTAGAGTCTACCCTGGTCCTTCTGATCACTGCTAGTCCATTAGAGTTGACCCTGGTCCTTCTGATCACTGCTAGTCTATTAGAGTCTACCCTGGTCCTTCTGATCACTGCTAGTCTATTAGAGTCTACCCTGGTCCTTCTGATCACTGCTAGTCTATTAGAGTCTACCCTGGTCCTTCTGATCACTGCTAGTCCATTATTCTACCCTGGTCCTTCTGATCACTGCTAGTCTATTAGAGTCTACCCTGGTCCTTCTGACCACTGCTAGTCTATTAGAGTCTACCCTGGTCCTTCTGATCACTGCTAGTCCATTAGAGTTGACCCTGGTCCTTCTGATCACTGCTAGTCTATTAGAGTCTACCCTGGTCCTTCTGATCACTGCTAGTCTATTAGAGTCTACCCTGGTCCTTCTGATCACTGCTAGTCTATTAGAGTCTACCCTGGTCCTTCTGATCACTGCTAGTCTATTAGAGTTGACCCTGGTCCTTCTGATCACTGCTAGTCCATTAGAGTTGACCCTGGTCCTTCTGATCACTGCTAGTCCATTATTCTACCCTGGTCCTTCTGATCACTGCTAGTCTATTAGAGTCTACCCTGGTCCTTCTGATCACTGCTAGTCTATTAGTCTACCCTGGTCCTTCTGACCACTGCTAGTCCATTAGAGTCTACCCTGGTCCTTCTGATCACTGCTAGTCCATTATTCTACCCTGGTCCTTCTGATCACTGCTAGTCTATTAGAGTCTACCCTGGTCCTTCTGATCACTGCTATTCTATTAGAGTCTACCCTGGTCCTTCTGACCACTGCTAGTGTTTTAGAGTCGACCCTGGTCCTTCTGATCACTGCTAGTCTATTAGAGTCTACCCTGGTCCTTCTGATCACTGCTAGTCTATTAGAGTCTACCCTGGTCCTTCTGATCACTGCTAGTCTATTAGAGTCTACCCTGGTCCTTCTGATCACTGCTAGTCTATTAGAGTCTACCCTGGTCTTTCTGATCACTGCTAGTGTTTTAGAGTTGACCCTGGTCCTTCTGATCACTGCTAGTGTTTTAGAGTCGACCCTGGTCCTTCTGACCACTGCTAGTCTATTAGAGTCGACCCTGGTCCTTCTGATCACTGCTAGTCTATTAGAGTCTACCCTGGACCTTCTGATCACTGCTAGTCTATTAGAGTCTACCCTGGTCTTTCTGATCACTGCTAGTGTTTTAGAGTTGACCCTGGTCCTTCTGATCACTGCTAGTGTTTTAGAGTCGACCCTGGTCCTTCTGACCACTGCTAGTCTATTAGAGTCGACCCTGGTCCTTCTGATTACTGCTAGTCTATTAGAGTCTACCCTGCTCCTTCTGATCACTGCTAGTCTATTAGAGTTGACCCTGCTCCTTCTGATCACTGCTAGTCTATTAGAGTCTACCCTGGTCTTTCTGATCACTGCTAGTGTTTTAGAGTTGACCCTGGTCCTTCTGATCACTGCTAGTGTTTTAGAGTCGACCCTGGTCCTTCTGACCACTGCTAGTCTATTATAGTCGACCCTGGTCCTTCTGATTACTGCTAGTCTATTAGAGTCGACCCTGCTCCTTCTGATCACTGCTAGTCTATTAGAGTTGACCCTGCTCCTTCTGATCACTGCTAGTCTATTAGAGTCTACCCTGGTCCTTCTGACCACTGCTAGTGTTTTAGAGTCGACCCTGGTCTTTCTGATCACTGCTAGTGTTTTAGAGTCGACCCTGGTCCTTCTGATCACTGCTAGTCTATTAGAGTCTACCCTGGTCCTTCTGATCACTGCTAGTCTATTAGAGTTTACCCTGGTCCTTCTGATCACTGCTAGTCTATTAGAGTCTACCCTGGTCCTTCTGATCACTGCTAGTCTATTAGAGTCTACCCTGGTCTTTCTGATCACTGCTAGTCTATTAGAGTTGACCCTGGTCCTTCTGATCACTGCTAGTCTATTAGAGTCTACCCTGGTCTTTCTGATCACTGGTAGTGTTTTAGAGTTGACCCTGGTCCTTCTGATCACTGCTAGTCTATTAGAGTCTACCCTGGTCCTTCTGATCACTGCTAGTCTATTAGAGTCTACCCTGGTCCTTCTGATCACTGCTAGTCTATTAGAGTCTACCCTGGTCTTTCTGATCACTGCTAGTCTATTAGAGTTGACCCTGGTCCTTCTGATCACTGCTAGTCTATTAGAGTCTACCCTGGTCTTTCTGATCACTGGTAGTGTTTTAGAGTTGACCCTGGTCCTTCTGATCACTGCTAGTCTATTAGAGTCTACCCTGGTCCTTCTGATCACTGCTAGTCTATTAGAGTCTACCCTGGTCCTTCTGATCACTGCTAGTCTATTAGAGTCTACCCTGGTCCTTCTGATCACTGCTAGTCTATTAGAGTCTACCCTGGTCCTTCTGATCACTGCTAGTCTATTAGAGTCTACCCTGGTCCTTCTGATCACTGCTATTCTATTAGAGTCGACCCTGGTCCTTCTGACCACTGTTAGTCTATTAGAGTTGACCCTGGTCCTTCTGACCACTGCTAGTGTTTTAGAGTCGACCCTGGTCTTTCTGATCACTGCTAGTGTTTTAGAGTCGACCCTGGTCCTTCTGATCACTGCTAGTCTATTAGAGTCTACCCTGGTCCTTCTGATCACTGCTAGTCTATTAGAGTTTACCCTGGTCCTTCTGATCACTGCTAGTCTATTAGAGTCTACCCTGGTCCTTCTGATCACTGCTAGTCTATTAGAGTCTACCCTGGTCTTTCTGATCACTGCTAGTCTATTAGAGTTGACCCTGGTCCTTCTGATCACTGCTAGTCTATTAGAGTCTACCCTGGTCTTTCTGATCACTGGTAGTGTTTTAGAGTTGACCCTGGTCCTTCTGATCACTGCTAGTCTATTAGAGTCTACCCTGGTCCTTCTGATCACTGCTAGTCTATTAGAGTCTACCCTGGTCCTTCTGATCACTGCTAGTCTATTAGAGTCTACCCTGGTCTTTCTGATCACTGCTAGTCTATTAGAGTTGACCCTGGTCCTTCTGATCACTGCTAGTCTATTAGAGTCTACCCTGGTCTTTCTTTTTAGAGTTGACCCTGGTCCTTCTGATCACTGCTAGTCTATTAGAGTCTACCCTGGTCCTTCTGATCACTGCTAGTCTATTAGAGTCTACCCTGGTCCTTCTGATCACTGCTAGTCTATTAGAGTCTACCCTGGTCCTTCTGATCACTGCTATTCTATTAGAGTCGACCCTGGTCCTTCTGACCACTGTTAGTCTATTAGAGTTGACCCTGGTCCTTCTGATCACTGCTAGTCCATTAGAGTCTACCCTGGTCCTTCTGATCACTGCTAGTCTATTAGAGTTGACCCTGGTCCTTCTGATCACTGCTAGTCTAATAGCCTACCCTGGTCCTTCTGATAACTGCTAGTCCATTAGAGTCTACCCTGGTCCTTCTGATCACTGCTAGTCTACTAGAGTCGACCCTGGTCCTTCTGATCACTGCTAGTCCATTAGAGTCTACCCTGGTCCTTCTGATCACTGCTAGTCTATTAGTCTACCCTGGTCCTTCTGATCACTGCTAGTCCATTAGAGTCGACCCTGGTCCTTCTGATCACTGCTAGTCCATTAGAGTCTGCCCTGGTGATTCTGATCACTGCTATTCTATTAGAGTCTACCCTGGTCCTTCTGATCACTGCTAGTCCATTAGAGTCTACCCTGGTCCTTCTGATCACTGCTAGTCTATTGGAGTCGACCCTGGTCCTTCTGATCACTGCTAGTCTATTAGTCTACCCTGGTCCTTCTGATCACTGCTAGTCTATTAGAGTCGACCCTGGTCCTTCTGATCACTGCTAGTGTTTTAGAGTCGACCCTGGTCCTTCTGATCACTGCTAGTCCATTAGAGTCTACCCTGGTCCTTCTGATCACTGCTAGTCTATTAGAGTCTACCCTGGTCCTTCTGATCACTGCTAGTCTATTAGAGTCTACCCTGGTCATTCTGATCACTGCTAGTCTATTAGAGTCTACCCTGGTCCTTCTGATCACTGCTAGTCTATTAGTGTCTACCCTGGTCCTTCTGACCACTGCTATTCTATTAGAGTCTACCCTGGTCCTTCTGATCACTGCTAGTCCATTAGAGTTGACCCTGGTCCTTCTGACCACTGCTAGTCTATTAGAGTCTACCCTGGTCCTTCTGATCACTGCTAGTCTATTAGAGTCTACCCTGGTCCTTCTGACCACTGCTAGTCTATTAGAGTCTACCCTGGTCCTTCTGATCACTGCTAGTCCATTAGAGTTGACCCTGGTCCTTCTGATCACTGCTAGTCTATTAGAGTCTACCCTGGTCCTTCTGATCACTGCTAGTCCATTAGAGTTGACCCTGGTCCTTCTGATCACTGCTAGTCTATTAGAGTCTACCCTGGTCCTTCTGATCACTGCTAGTCTATTAGAGTCTACCCTGGTCCTTCTGATCACTGCTAGTCTATTAGAGTCTACCCTGGTCCTTCTGATCACTGCTAGTCTATTAGAGTTGACCCTGGTCCTTCTGATCACTGCTAGTCCAGTAGAGTTGACCCTGGTCCTTCTGATCACTGCTAGTCCATTATTCTACCCTGGTCCTTCTGATCACTGCTAGTCTATTAGAGTCTACCCTGGTCCTTCTGATCACTGCTAGTCTATAAGTCTACCCTGGTCCTTCTGACCACTGCTAGTCCATTAGAGTCTACCCTGGTCCTTCTGATCACTGCTAGTCCATTATTCTACCCTGGTCCTTCTGATCACTGCTAGTCTATTAGAGTCTACCCTGGTCCTTCTGATCACTGCTATTCTATTAGAGTCTACCCTGGTCCTTCTGACCACTGCTAGTGTTTTAGAGTCGACCCTGGTCCTTCTGATCACTGCTAGTCTATTAGAGTCTACCCTGGTCCTTCTGATCACTGCTAGTCTATTAGAGTCTACCCTGGTCCTTCTGATCACTGCTAGTCTATTAGAGTCTACCCTGGTCCTTCTGATCACTGCTAGTCTATTAGAGTCTACCCTTGTCTTTCTGATCACTGCTAGTGTTTTAGAGTTGACCCTGGTCCTTCTGATCACTGCTAGTGTTTTAGAGTCGACCCTGGTCCTTCTGACCACTGCTAGTCTATTAGAGTCGACCCTGGTCCTTCTGATCACTGCTAGTCTATTAGAGTCTACCCTGGACCTTCTGATCACTGCTAGTCTATTAGAGTCTACCCTGGTCTTTCTGATCACTGCTAGTGTTTTAGAGTTGACCCTGGTCCTTCTGATCACTGCTAGTGTTTTAGAGTCGACCCTGGTCCTTCTGACCACTGCTAGTCTATTAGAGTCGACCCTGGTCCTTCTGATTACTGCTAGTCTATTAGAGTCGACCCTGCTCCTTCTGATCACTGCTAGTCTATTAGAGTTGACCCTGCTCCTTCTGATCACTGCTAGTCTATTAGAGTCTACCCTGGTCTTTCTGATCACTGCTAGTGTTTTAGAGTTGACCCTGGTCCTTCTGATCACTGCTAGTGTTTTAGAGTTGACCCTGGTCCTTCTGATCACTGCTAGTCCATTAGAGTTGACCCTGGTCCTTCTGATCACTGCTAGTCCATTATTCTACCCTGGTCCTTCTGATCACTGCTAGTCTATTAGAGTCTACCCTGGTCCTTCTGATCACTGCTAGTCTATAAGTCTACCCTGGTCCTTCTGACCACTGCTAGTCCATTAGAGTCTACCCTGGTCCTTCTGATCACTGCTAGTCCATTATTCTACCCTGGTCCTTCTGATCACTGCTAGTCTATTAGAGTCTACCCTGGTCCTTCTGATCACTGCTATTCTATTAGAGTCTACCCTGGTCCTTCTGACCACTGCTAGTGTTTTAGAGTCGACCCTGGTCCTTCTGATCACTGCTAGTCTATTAGAGTCTACCCTGGTCCTTCTGATCACTGCTAGTCTATTAGAGTCGACCCTGGTCCTTCTGATCACTGCTAGTCTATTAGAGTCTACCCTGGACCTTCTGATCACTGCTAGTCTATTAGAGTCTACCCTGGTCCTTCTGATCACTGCTAGTCTATTAGAGTCTACCCTGGTCTTTCTGATCACTGCTAGTCTATTAGAGTTGACCCTGGTCCTTCTGATCACTGCTAGTCTATTAGAGTCTACCCTGGTCTTTCTGATCACTGGTAGTGTTTTAGAGTTGACCCTGGTCCTTCTGATCACTGCTAGTCTATTAGAGTCTACCCTGGTCCTTCTGATCACTGCTAGTCTATTAGAGTCTACCCTGGTCCTTCTGATCACTGCTAGTCTATTAGAGTCTACCCTGGTCCTTCTGATCACTGCTATTCTATTAGAGTCGACCCTGGTCCTTCTGACCACTGTTAGTCTATTAGAGTTGACCCTGGTCCTTCTGATCACTGCTAGTCCATTAGAGTCTACCCTGGTCCTTCTGATCACTGCTAGTCTATTAGAGTTGACCCTGGTCCTTCTGATCACTGCTAGTCTAATAGCCTACCCTGGTCCTTCTGATAACTGCTAGTCCATTAGAGTCTACCCTGGTCCTTCTGATCACTGCTAGTCTACTAGAGTCGACCCTGGTCCTTCTGATCACTGCTAGTCCATTAGAGTCTACCCTGGTCCTTCTGATCACTGCTAGTCTATTAGTCTACCCTGGTCCTTCTGATCACTGCTAGTCCATTAGAGTCGACCCTGGTCCTTCTGATCACTGCTAGTCCATTAGAGTCTGCCCTGGTGATTCTGATCACTGCTATTCTATTAGAGTCTACCCTGGTCCTTCTGATCACTGCTAGTCCATTAGAGTCTACCCTGGTCCTTCTGATCACTGCTAGTCTATTGGAGTCGACCCTGGTCCTTCTGATCACTGCTAGTCTATTAGTCTACCCTGGTCCTTCTGATCACTGCTAGTCTATTAGAGTCGACCCTGGTCCTTCTGATCACTGCTAGTGTTTTAGAGTCGACCCTGGTCCTTCTGATCACTGCTAGTCCATTAGAGTCTACCCTGGTCCTTCTGATCACTGCTAGTCTATTAGAGTCTACCCTGGTCCTTCTGATCACTGCTAGTCTATTAGAGTCTACCCTGGTCATTCTGATCACTGCTAGTCTATTAGAGTCTACCCTGGTCCTTCTGATCACTGCTAGTCTATTAGTGTCTACCCTGGTCCTTCTGACCACTGCTATTCTATTAGAGTCTACCCTGGTCCTTCTGATCACTGCTAGTCCATTAGAGTTGACCCTGGTCCTTCTGACCACTGCTAGTCTATTAGAGTCTACCCTGGTCCTTCTGATCACTGCTAGTCTATTAGAGTCTACCCTGGTCCTTCTGACCACTGCTAGTCTATTAGAGTCTACCCTGGTCCTTCTGATCACTGCTAGTCCATTAGAGTTGACCCTGGTCCTTCTGATCACTGCTAGTCTATTAGAGTCTACCCTGGTCCTTCTGATCACTGCTAGTCCATTAGAGTTGACCCTGGTCCTTCTGATCACTGCTAGTCTATTAGAGTCTACCCTGGTCCTTCTGATCACTGCTAGTCTATTAGAGTCTACCCTGGTCCTTCTGATCACTGCTAGTCTATTAGAGTCTACCCTGGTCCTTCTGATCACTGCTAGTCTATTAGAGTTGACCCTGGTCCTTCTGATCACTGCTAGTCAAGTAGAGTTGACCCTGGTCCTTCTGATCACTGCTAGTCCATTATTCTACCCTGGTCCTTCTGATCACTGCTAGTCTATTAGAGTCTACCCTGGTCCTTCTGATCACTGCTAGTCTATAAGTCTACCCTGGTCCTTCTGACCACTGCTAGTCCATTAGAGTCTACCCTGGTCCTTCTGATCACTGCTAGTCCATTATTCTACCCTGGTCCTTCTGATCACTGCTAGTCTATTAGAGTCTACCCTGGTCCTTCTGATCACTGCTATTCTATTAGAGTCTACCCTGGTCCTTCTGACCACTGCTAGTGTTTTAGAGTCGACCCTGGTCCTTCTGATCACTGCTAGTCTATTAGAGTCTACCCTGGTCCTTCTGATCACTGCTAGTCTATTAGAGTCTACCCTGGTCCTTCTGATCACTGCTAGTCTATTAGAGTCTACCCTGGTCCTTCTGATCACTGCTAGTCTATTAGAGTCTACCCTTGTCTTTCTGATCACTGCTAGTGTTTTAGAGTTGACCCTGGTCCTTCTGATCACTGCTAGTGTTTTAGAGTCGACCCTGGTCCTTCTGACCACTGCTAGTCTATTAGAGTCGACCCTGGTCCTTCTGATCACTGCTAGTCTATTAGAGTCTACCCTGGACCTTCTGATCACTGCTAGTCTATTAGAGTCTACCCTGGTCTTTCTGATCACTGCTAGTGTTTTAGAGTTGACCCTGGTCCTTCTGATCACTGCTAGTGTTTTAGAGTCGACCCTGGTCCTTCTGACCACTGCTAGTCTATTAGAGTCGACCCTGGTCCTTCTGATTACTGCTAGTCTATTAGAGTCGACCCTGCTCCTTCTGATCACTGCTAGTCTATTAGAGTTGACCCTGCTCCTTCTGATCACTGCTAGTCTATTAGAGTCTACCCTGGTCTTTCTGATCACTGCTAGTGTTTTAGAGTTGACCCTGGTCCTTCTGATCACTGCTAGTGTTTTAGAGTTGACCCTGGTCCTTCTGATCACTGCTAGTCCATTAGAGTTGACCCTGGTCCTTCTGATCACTGCTAGTCCATTATTCTACCCTGGTCCTTCTGATCACTGCTAGTCTATTAGAGTCTACCCTGGTCCTTCTGATCACTGCTAGTCTATAAGTCTACCCTGGTCCTTCTGACCACTGCTAGTCCATTAGAGTCTACCCTGGTCCTTCTGATCACTGCTAGTCCATTATTCTACCCTGGTCCTTCTGATCACTGCTAGTCTATTAGAGTCTACCCTGGTCCTTCTGATCACTGCTATTCTATTAGAGTCTACCCTGGTCCTTCTGACCACTGCTAGTGTTTTAGAGTCGACCCTGGTCCTTCTGATCACTGCTAGTCTATTAGAGTCTACCCTGGTCCTTCTGATCACTGCTAGTCTATTAGAGTCTACCCTGGTCCTTCTGATCACTGCTAGTCTATTAGAGTCTACCCTGGTCCTTCTGATCACTGCTAGTCTATTAGAGTCTACCCTTGTCTTTCTGATCACTGCTAGTGTTTTAGAGTTGACCCTGGTCCTTCTGATCACTGCTAGTGTTTTAGAGTCGACCCTGGTCCTTCTGACCACTGCTAGTCTATTAGAGTCGACCCTGGTCCTTCTGATCACTGCTAGTCTATTAGAGTCTACCCTGGACCTTCTGATCACTGCTAGTCTATTAGAGTCTACCCTGGTCTTTCTGATCACTGCTAGTGTTTTAGAGTTGACCCTGGTCCTTCTGATCACTGCTAGTGTTTTAGAGTCGACCCTGGTCCTTCTGACCACTGCTAGTCTATTAGAGTCGACCCTGGTCCTTCTGATTACTGCTAGTCTATTAGAGTCGACCCTGCTCCTTCTGATCACTGCTAGTCTATTAGAGTTGACCCTGCTCCTTCTGATCACTGCTAGTCTATTAGAGTCTACCCTGGTCCTTCTGACCACTGCTAGTGTTTTAGAGTCGACGCTGGTCTTTCTGATCAATGCTAGTGTTTTAGAGTCGACCCTGGTCCTTCTGATCACTGCTAGTCTATTAGAGTCTACCCTGGTCCTTCTGATCACTGCTAGTCTATTAGAGTTTACCCTGGTCCTTCTGATCACTGCTAGTCTATTAGAGTCTACCCTGGTCCTTCTGATCACTGCTAGTCTATTAGAGTCTACCCTGGTCTTTCTGATCACTGCTAGTCTATTAGAGTTGACCCTGGTCCTTCTGATCACTGCTAGTCTATTAGAGTCTACCCTGGTCTTTCTGATCACTGGTAGTGTTTTAGAGTTGACCCTGGTCCTTCTGATCACTGCTAGTCTATTAGAGTCTACCCTGGTCCTTCTGATCACTGCTAGTCTATTAGAGTCTACCCTGGTCCTTCTGATCACTGCTAGTCTATTAGAGTCTACCCTGGTCTCTCTGATCACTGCTAGTCTATTAGAGTTGACCCTGGTCCTTCTGATCACTGCTAGTCTATTAGAGTCTACCCTGGTCTTTCTGATCACTGGTAGTGTTTTAGAGTTGACCCTGGTCCTTCTGATCACTGCTAGTCTATTAGAGTCTACCCTGGTCCTTCTGATCACTGCTAGTCTATTAGAGTCTACCCTGGTCCTTCTGATCACTGCTAGTCTATTAGAGTCTACCCTGGTCCTTCTGATCACTGCTATTCTATTAGAGTCGACCCTGGTCCTTCTGACCACTGTTAGTCTATTAGAGTTGACCCTGGTCCTTCTGATCACTGCTAGTCCATTAGAGTCTACCCTGGTCCTTCTGATCACTGCTAGTCTATTAGAGTTGACCCTGGTCCTTCTGATCACTGCTAGTCTAATAGCCTACCCTGGTCCTTCTGATTACTGCTAGTCCATTAGAGTCTACCCTGGTCCTTCTGATCACTGCTAGTCTACTAGAGTCGACCCTGGTCCTTCTGATCAATGCTAGTCCATTAGAGTCTACCCTGGTCCTTCTGATCACTGCTAGTCTATTAGTCTACCCTGGTCCTTCTGATCACTGCTAGTCCATTAGAGTCGACCCTGGTCCTTCTGATCACTGCTAGTCCATTAGAGTCTGCCCTGGTGATTCTGATCACTGCTATTCTATTAGAGTCTACCCTGGTCCTTCTGATCACTGCTAGTCCATTAGAGTCTACCCTGGTCCTTCTGATCACTGCTAGTCTATTGGAGTCGACCCTGGTCCTTCTGATCACTGCTAGTCTATTAGTCTACCCTGGTCCTTCTGATCACTGCTAGTCTATTAGAGTCGACCCTGGTCCTTCTGATCACTGCTAGTCCATTAGAGTCTACCCTGGTCCTTCTGATCACTGCTAGTCTATTAGAGTCTACCCTGGTCCTTCTGATCACTGCTAGTCTATTAGAGTCTACCCTGGTCCTTCTGATCACTGCTAGTCTATTAGAGTCTACCCTGGTCCTTCTGATCACTGCTAGTCTATTAGTGTCTACCCTGGTCCTTCTGACCACTGCTATTCTATTAGAGTCTACCCTGGTCCTTCTGATCACTGCTAGTCCATTAGAGTTGACCCTGGTCCTTCTGACCACTGCTAGTCTATTAGAGTCTACCCTGGTCCTTCTGATCACTGCTAGTCTATTAGAGTCTACCCTGGTCCTTCTGACCACTGCTAGTCTATTAGAGTATACCCTGGTCCTTCTGATCACTGCTAGTCCATTAGAGTTGACCCTGGTCCTTCTGATCACTGCTAGTCTATTAGAGTCTACCCTGGTCCTTCTGATCACTGCTAGTCCATTAGAGTTGACCCTGGTCCTTCTGATCACTGCTAGTCTATTAGAGTCTACCCTGGTCCTTCTGATCACTGCTAGTCTATTAGAGTCTACCCTGGTCCTTCTGATCACTGCTAGTCTATTAGAGTCTACCCTGGTCCTTCTGATCACTGCTAGTCTATTAGAGATGACCCTGGTCCTTCTGATCACTGCTAGTCCATTAGAGTTGACCCTGGTCCTTCTGATCACTGCTAGTCCATTATTCTACCCTGGTCCTTCTGATCACTGCTAGTCTATTAGAGTCTACCCTGGTCCTTCTGATCACTGCTAGTCTATTATTCTACCCTGGTCCTTCTGACCACTGCTAGTCCATTAGAGTCTACCCTGGTCCTTCTGATCACTGCTAGTCCATTATTCTACCCTGGTCCTTCTGATCACTGCTAGTCTATTAGAGTCTACCCTGGTCCTTCTGATCACTGCTATTCTATTAGAGTCTACCCTGGTCGTTCTGACCACTGCTAGTGTTTTAGAGTCGACCCTGGTCCTTCTGATCACTGCTAGTCTATTAGAGTCTACCCTGGTCCTTCTGATCACTGCTAGTCTATTAGAGTCTACCCTGTTCCTTCTGATCACTGCTAGTCTATTAGAGTCTACCCTGGTCCTTCTGATCACTGCTAGTCTATTAGAGTCTACCCTGGTCTTTCTGATCACTGCTAGTGTTTTAGAGTTGACCCTGGTCCTTCTGATCACTGCTAGTGTTTTAGAGTCGACCCTGGTCCTTCTGACCACTGCTAGTCTATTAGAGTCGACCCTGGTCCTTCTGATCACTGCTAGTCTATTAGAGTCTACCCTGGACCTTCTGATCACTGCTAGTCTATTAGAGTCTACCCTGGTCTTTCTGATCACTGCTAGTGTTTTAGAGTTGACCCTGGTCCTTCTGATCACTGCTAGTGTTTTAGAGTCGACCCTGGTCCTTCTGACCACTGCTAGTCTATTAGAGTCGACCCTGGTCCTTCTGATTACTGCTAGTCTATTAGAGTCGACCCTGCTCCTTCTGATCACTGCTAGTCTATTAGAGTTGACCCTGCTCCTTCTGATCACTGCTAGTCTATTAGAGTCTACCCTGGTCTTTCTGATCACTGCTAGTGTTTTAGAGTTGACCCTGGTCCTTCTGATCACTGCTAGTGTTTTAGAGTCGACCCTGGTCCTTCTGACCACTGCTAGTCTATTAGAGTCGACCCTGGTCCTTCTGATTACTGCTAGTCTATTAGAGTCGACCCTGCTCCTTCTGATCACTGCTAGTCTATTAGAGTTGACCCTGCTCCTTCTGATCACTGCTAGTCTATTAGAGTCTACCCTGGTCCTTCTGACCACTGCTAGTGTTTTAGAGTCGACCCTGGTCTTTCTGATCACTGCTAGTGTTTTAGAGTCGACCCTGGTCCTTCTGATCACTGCTAGTCTATTAGAGTCTACCCTGGTCCTTCTGATCACTGCTAGTCTATTAGAGTTTACCCTGGTCCTTCTGATCACTGCTAGTCTATTAGAGTCTACCCTGGTCCTTCTGATCACTGCTAGTCTATTAGAGTCTACCCTGGTCTTTCTGATCACTGCTAGTCTATTAGAGTTGACCCTGGTCCTTCTGATCACTGCTAGTCTATTAGAGTCTACCCTGGTCTTTCTGATCACTGGAAGTGTTTTAGAGTTGACCCTGGTCCTTCTGATCACTGCTAGTCTATTAGAGTCTACCCTGGTCCTTCTGATCACTGCTAGTCTATTAGAGTCTACCCTGGTCCTTCTGATCACTGCTAGTCTATTAGAGTCTACCCTGGTCCTTCTGATCACTGCTAGTCTATTAGAGTCTACCCTGGTCCTTCTGATCACTGCTAGTCTATTAGAGTCTACCCTGGTCCTTCTGATCACTGGTAGTGTTTTAGAGTTGACCCTGGTCCTTCTGATCACTGCTAGTCTATTAGAGTCTACCCTGGTCTTTCTGATCACTGGTAGTGTTTTAGAGTTGACCCTGGTCCTTCTGATCACTGCTAGTCTATTAGAGTCTACCCTGGTCCTTCTGATCACTGCTAGTCTATTAGAGTCTACCCTGGTCCTTCTGATCACTGCTAGTCTATTAGAGTCTACCCTGGTCCTTCTGATCACTGCTATTCTATTAGAGTCGACCCTGGTCCTTCTGACCACTGTTAGTCTATTAGAGTTGACCCTGGTCCTTCTGATCACTGCTAGTCCATTAGAGTTGACCCTGGTCCTTCTGATCACTGCTAGTCTAATAGCCTACCCTGGTCCTTCTGATCACTGCTAGTCTATTAGAGGTGACCCTGGTCCTTCTGATCACTGCTAGTCCATTATTCTACCCTGGTCCTTCTGATCACTGCTAGTCTATTAGAGTCTACCCTGGTCCTTCTGATCATTGCTAGTCTATTAGTCTACCCTGGTCCTTCTGACCACTGCTAGTCCATTAGAGTCTACCCTGGTCCTTCTGATCACTGCTAGTCTATTAGAGTTGACCCTTGTCCTTCTGATCACTGCTAGTCTAATAGCCTACCCTGGTCCTTCTGATTACTGCTAGTCCATTAGAGTCTACCCTGGTCCTTCTGATCACTGCTAGTCTACTAGAGTCGACCCTGGTCCTTCTGATCACTGCTAGTCCATTAGAGTCTACCCTGGTCCTTCTGATCACTGCTAGTCTATTAGTCTACCCTGGTCCTTCTGATCACTGCTAGTCCATTAGAGTCGACCCTGGTCCTTCTGATCACTGCTAGTCCATTAGAGTCTGCCCTGGTGATTCTGATCACTGCTATTCTATTAGAGTCTACCCTGGTCCTTCTGATCACTGCTAGTCCATTAGAGTCTACCCTGGTCCTTCTGATCACTGCTAGTCTATTAGAGTCGACCCTGGTCCTTCTGATCAATGCTAGTCTATTAGTCTACCCTGGTCCTTCTGATCACTGCTAGTCTATTAGAGTCGACCCTGCTCCTTCTGATCACTGCTAGTCGATTAGAGTCTACCCTGGTCCTTCTGATCACTGCTAGTCTATTAGAGTCTACCTGGTCCTTCTGATCACTGCTAGTCCATTAGAGTCTGCCCTGGTCCTTCTGATCACTGCTATTCTATTAGAGTCTACATTGGGCCTTCTGATCACTGCTAGTCCATTAGATTCTACCCTGGTCCTTCTGATCACTGCTAGTCTATTAGAGTCGACCCTGGTCCTTCTGATCACTGCTAGTCTATTAGTCTACCCTGGTCCTTCTGATCACTGCTAGCCTAATAGAGTCTACCCTGGTCCTTCTGATCCCTGCTAGTCTATTAGAGTCTACCCTGGTCCTTCTGATCACTGCTAGCCTATTGGAGTCGACCCTGGTCCTTTTGATCACTGCTAGTCTATTAGAGTTGACCCTGGTCCTTCTGATCACTGCTAGTCTAATAGCCTGCCCTGGTCCTTCTGATTACTGCTAGTCCATTAGAGTCTACCCTGGTCCTTCTGATCACTGCTAGTCTACTAGAGTCGACCCTGGTCCATCTGATCACTGCTAGTCCATTAGAGTCTACCCTGGTCCTTCTGATCACTGCTAGTCTATTAGTCTACCCTGGTCCTTCTGATCACTGCTAGTCCATTAGAGTCGACCCTGGTCCTTCTGATCACTGCTAGTCCATTAGAGTCTACCCTGGTCCTTCTGATCACTGCTAGTCTATTAGTCTACCCTGGTCCTTCTGATCACTGCTATTCCATTAGAGTCTACCCTGGTCCTTCTGATCACTGCTAGTCTATTAGAGTCGACCCTGGTCCTTCTGATCACTGCTAGTCTATTAGAGTCTACCCTGGTCCTTCTGATCACTGCTAGTCCATTAGAGTCTGCCCTGGTCCTTCTGATCACTGCTATTCTATTAGAGTCTACGCTGGTCCTTCTGATCACTAATAGTCTATTAGTCTACCCTGGTCCTTCTGATCACTGCTAGCCTAATAGAGTCTACCCTGGTCCTTCTGATCCCTGCTAGTCTATTAGAGTCTACCCTGGTCCTTCTGATCACTGCTAGTCTACTAGAGTCGACCCTGGTCCTTCTGATCACTGCTAGTCCATTAGAGTCTACCCTGGTCCTTCTGATCACTGCTAGTCTATTAGAGTTGACCCTTGTCCTTCTGATCACTGCTAGTCTAATTGCCTACCCTGGTCCTTCTGATTACTGCTAGTCCATTAGAGTCTACCCTGGTCCTTCTGATCACTGCTAGTCTACTAGAGTCGACCCTGGTCCTTCTGATCACTGCTAGTCCATTAGAGTCTACCCTGGTCCTTCTGATCACTGCTAGTCTATTAGTCTACCCTGGTCCTTCTGATCACTGCTAGTCCATTAGAGTCGACCCTGGTCCTTCTGATCACTGCTAGTCCATTAGAGTCTGCCCTGGTGATTCTGATCACTGCTATTCTATTAGAGTCTACCCTGGTCCTTCTGATCACTGCTAGTCCATTAGAGTCTACCCTGGTCCTTCTGATCACTGCTAGTCTATTAGAGTCGACCCTGGTCCTTCTGATCACTGCTAGTCTATTAGTCTACCCTGGTCCTTCTGATCACTGCTAGTCTATTAGAGTCGACCCTGCTCCTTCTGATCACTGCTAGTCGATTAGAGTCTACCCTGGTCCTTCTGATCACTGCTAGTCTATTAGAGTCTACCTGGTCCTTCTGATCACTGCTAGTCCATTAGAGTCTGCCCTGGTCCTTCTGATCACTGCTATTCTATTAGAGTCTACATTGGGCCTTCTGATCACTGCTAGTCCATTAGATTCTACCCTGGTCCTTCTGATCACTGCTAGTCTATTAGAGTCGACCCTGGTCCTTCTGATCACTGCTAGTCTATTAGTCTACCCTGGTCCTTCTGATCACTGCTAGCCTAATAGAGTCTACCCTGGTCCTTCTGATCCCTGCTAGTCTATTAGAGTCTACCCTGGTCCTTCTGATCACTGCTAGCCTATTGGAGTCGACCCTGGTCCTTTTGATCACTGCTAGTCTATTAGAGTTGACCCTGGTCCTTCTGATCACTGCTAGTCTAATAGCCTGCCCTGGTCCTTCTGATTACTGCTAGTCCATTAGAGTCTACCCTGGTCCTTCTGATCACTGCTAGTCTACTAGAGTCGACCCTGGTCCATCTGATCACTGCTAGTCCATTAGAGTCTACCCTGGTCCTTCTGATCACTGCTAGTCTATTAGTCTACCCTGGTCCTTCTGATCACTGCTAGTCCATTAGAGTCGACCCTGGTCCTTCTGATCACTGCTAGTCCATTAGAGTCTACCCTGGTCCTTCTGCTCACTGCTAGTCTATTAGTCTACCCTGGTCCTTCTGATCACTGCTATTCCATTAGAGTCTACCCTGGTCCTTCTGATCACTGCTAGTCTATTAGAGTCGACCCTGGTCCTTCTGATCACTGCTAGTCTATTAGAGTCTACCCTGGTCCTTCTGATCACTGCTAGTCCATTAGAGTCTGCCCTGGTCCTTCTGATCACTGCTATTCTATTAGAGTCTACGCTGGTCCTTCTGATCACTAATAGTCTATTAGTCTACCCTGGTCCTTCTGATCACTGCTAGCCTAATAGAGTCTACCCTGGTCCTTCTGATCCCTGCTAGTCTATTAGAGTCTACCCTGGTCCTTCTGATCACTGCTAGTCTATTAGAGTCTACCCTGGTCCTTCTGATCACTGCTAGTCTATTAGAGTCTACCCTGGTCTTTCTGATCACTGCTAGTCTATTAGAGTTGACCCTGGTCCTTCTGATCACTGCTAGTCTATTAGAGTCTACCCTGGTCTTTCTGATCACTGGTAGTGTTTTAGAGTTGACCCTGGTCCTTCTGATCACTGCTAGTCTATTAGAGTCTACCCTGGTCCTTCTGATCACTGCTAGTCTATTAGAGTCTACCCTGGTCCTTCTGATCACTGCTAGTCTATTAGAGTCTACCCTGGTCCTTCTGATCACTGCTATTCTATTAGAGTCGACCCTGGTCCTTCTGACCACTGTTAGTCTATTAGAGTTGACCCTGGTCCTTCTGATCACTGCTAGTCCATTAGAGTCTACCCTGGTCCTTCTGATCACTGCTAGTCTATTAGAGTTGACCCTGGTCCTTCTGATCACTGCTAGTCTAATAGCCTACCCTGGTCCTTCTGATAACTGCTAGTCCATTAGAGTCTACCCTGGTCCTTCTGATCACTGCTAGTCTACTAGAGTCGACCCTGGTCCTTCTGATCACTGCTAGTCCATTAGAGTCTACCCTGGTCCTTCTGATCACTGCTAGTCTATTAGTCTACCCTGGTCCTTCTGATCACTGCTAGTCCATTAGAGTCGACCCTGGTCCTTCTGATCACTGCTAGTCCATTAGAGTCTGCCCTGGTGATTCTGATCACTGCTATTCTATTAGAGTCTACCCTGGTCCTTCTGATCACTGCTAGTCCATTAGAGTCTACCCTGGTCCTTCTGATCACTGCTAGTCTATTGGAGTCGACCCTGGTCCTTCTGATCACTGCTAGTCTATTAGTCTACCCTGGTCCTTCTGATCACTGCTAGTCTATTAGAGTCGACCCTGGTCCTTCTGATCACTGCTAGTGTTTTAGAGTCGACCCTGGTCCTTCTGATCACTGCTAGTCCATTAGAGTCTACCCTGGTCCTTCTGATCACTGCTAGTCTATTAGAGTCTACCCTGGTCCTTCTGATCACTGCTAGTCTATTAGAGTCTACCCTGGTCATTCTGATCACTGCTAGTCTATTAGAGTCTACCCTGGTCCTTCTGATCACTGCTAGTCTATTAGTGTCTACCCTGGTCCTTCTGACCACTGCTATTCTATTAGAGTCTACCCTGGTCCTTCTGATCACTGCTAGTCCATTAGAGTTGACCCTGGTCCTTCTGACCACTGCTAGTCTATTAGAGTCTACCCTGGTCCTTCTGATCACTGCTAGTCTATTAGAGTCTACCCTGGTCCTTCTGACCACTGCTAGTCTATTAGAGTCTACCCTGGTCCTTCTGATCACTGCTAGTCCATTAGAGTTGACCCTGGTCCTTCTGATCACTGCTAGTCTATTAGAGTCTACCCTGGTCCTTCTGATCACTGCTAGTCCATTAGAGTTGACCCTGGTCCTTCTGATCACTGCTAGTCTATTAGAGTCTACCCTGGTCCTTCTGATCACTGCTAGTCTATTAGAGTCTACCCTGGTCCTTCTGATCACTGCTAGTCTATTAGAGTCTACCCTGGTCCTTCTGATCACTGCTAGTCTATTAGAGTTGACCCTGGTCCTTCTGATCACTGCTAGTCCATTAGAGTTGACCCTGGTCCTTCTGATCACTGCTAGTCCATTATTCTACCCTGGTCCTTCTGATCACTGCTAGTCTATTAGAGTCTACCCTGGTCCTTCTGATCACTGCTAGTCTATAAGTCTACCCTGGTCCTTCTGACCACTGCTAGTCCATTAGAGTCTACCCTGGTCCTTCTGATCACTGCTAGTCCATTATTCTACCCTGGTCCTTCTGATCACTGCTAGTCTATTAGAGTCTACCCTGGTCCTTCTGATCACTGCTATTCTATTAGAGTCTACCCTGGTCCTTCTGACCACTGCTAGTGTTTTAGAGTCGACCCTGGTCCTTCTGATCACTGCTAGTCTATTAGAGTCTACCCTGGTCCTTCTGATCACTGCTAGTCTATTAGAGTCTACCCTGGTCCTTCTGATCACTGCTAGTCTATTAGAGTCTACCCTGGTCCTTCTGATCACTGCTAGTCTATTAGAGTCTACCCTTGTCTTTCTGATCACTGCTAGTGTTTTAGAGTTGACCCTGGTCCTTCTGATCACTGCTAGTGTTTTAGAGTCGACCCTGGTCCTTCTGACCACTGCTAGTCTATTAGAGTCGACCCTGGTCCTTCTGATCACTGCTAGTCTATTAGAGTCTACCCTGGACCTTCTGATCACTGCTAGTCTATTAGAGTCTACCCTGGTCTTTCTGATCACTGCTAGTGTTTTAGAGTTGACCCTGGTCCTTCTGATCACTGCTAGTGTTTTAGAGTCGACCCTGGTCCTTCTGACCACTGCTAGTCTATTAGAGTCGACCCTGGTCCTTCTGATTACTGCTAGTCTATTAGAGTCGACCCTGCTCCTTCTGATCACTGCTAGTCTATTAGAGTTGACCCTGCTCCTTCTGATCACTGCTAGTCTATTAGAGTCTACCCTGGTCTTTCTGATCACTGCTAGTGTTTTAGAGTTGACCCTGGTCCTTCTGATCACTGCTAGTGTTTTAGAGTTGACCCTGGTCCTTCTGATCACTGCTAGTCCATTAGAGTTGACCCTGGTCCTTCTGATCACTGCTAGTCCATTATTCTACCCTGGTCCTTCTGATCACTGCTAGTCTATTAGAGTCTACCCTGGTCCTTCTGATCACTGCTAGTCTATAAGTCTACCCTGGTCCTTCTGACCACTGCTAGTCCATTAGAGTCTACCCTGGTCCTTCTGATCACTGCTAGTCCATTATTCTACCCTGGTCCTTCTGATCACTGCTAGTCTATTAGAGTCTACCCTGGTCCTTCTGATCACTGCTATTCTATTAGAGTCTACCCTGGTCCTTCTGACCACTGCTAGTGTTTTAGAGTCGACCCTGGTCCTTCTGATCACTGCTAGTCTATTAGAGTCTACCCTGGTCCTTCTGATCACTGCTAGTCTATTAGAGTCTACCCTGGTCCTTCTGATCACTGCTAGTCTATTAGAGTCTACCCTGGTCCTTCTGATCACTGCTAGTCTATTAGAGTCTACCCTTGTCTTTCTGATCACTGCTAGTGTTTTAGAGTTGACCCTGGTCCTTCTGATCACTGCTAGTGTTTTAGAGTCGACCCTGGTCCTTCTGACCACTGCTAGTCTATTAGAGTCGACCCTGGTCCTTCTGATCACTGCTAGTCTATTAGAGTCTACCCTGGACCTTCTGATCACTGCTAGTCTATTAGAGTCTACCCTGGTCTTTCTGATCACTGCTAGTGTTTTAGAGTTGACCCTGGTCCTTCTGATCACTGCTAGTGTTTTAGAGTCGACCCTGGTCCTTCTGACCACTGCTAGTCTATTAGAGTCGACCCTGGTCCTTCTGATTACTGCTAGTCTATTAGAGTCGACCCTGCTCCTTCTGATCACTGCTAGTCTATTAGAGTTGACCCTGCTCCTTCTGATCACTGCTAGTCTATTAGAGTCTACCCTGGTCTTTCTGATCACTGCTAGTGTTTTAGAGTTGACCCTGGTCCTTCTGATCACTGCTAGTGTTTTAGAGTCGACCCTGGTCCTTCTGACCACTGCTAGTCTATTAGAGTCGACCCTGGTCCTTCTGATTACTGCTAGTCTATTAGAGTCGACCCTGCTCCTTCTGATCACTGCTAGTCTATTAGAGTTGACCCTGCTCCTTCTGATCACTGCTAGTCTATTAGAGTCTACCCTGGTCCTTCTGACCACTGCTAGTGTTTTAGAGTCGACCATGGTCTTTCTGATCACTGCTAGTGTTTTAGAGTCGACCCTGGTCCTTCTGATCACTGCTAGTCTATTAGAGTCTACCCTGGTCCTTCTGATCACTGCTAGTCTATTAGAGTTTACCCTGGTCCTTCTGATCACTGCTAGTCTATTAGAGTCTACCCTGGTCCTTCTGATCACTGCTAGTCTATTAGAGTCTACCCTGGTCTTTCTGATCACTGCTAGTCTATTAGAGTTGACCCTGGTCCTTCTGATCACTGCTAGTCTATTAGAGTCTACCCTGGTCTTTCTGATCACTGGTAGGGTTTTAGAGTTGACCCTGGTCCTTCTGATCACTGCTAGTCTATTAGAGTCTACCCTGGTCCTTCTGATCACTGCTAGTCTATTAGAGTCTACCCTGGTCCTTCTGATCACTGCTAGTCTATTAGAGTCTACCCTGGTCTCTCTGATCACTGCTAGTCTATTAGAGTTGACCCTGGTCCTTCTGATCACTGCTAGTCTATTAGAGTCTACCCTGGTCTTTCTGATCACTGGTAGTGTTTTAGAGTTGACCCTGGTCCTTCTGATCACTGCTAGTCTATTAGAGTCTACCCTGGTCCTTCTGATCACTGCTAGTCTATTAGAGTCTACCCTGGTCCTTCTGATCACTGCTAGTCTATTAGAGTCTACCCTGGTCCTTCTGATCACTGCTATTCTATTAGAGTCGACCCTGGTCCTTCTGACCACTGTTAGTCTATTAGAGTTGACCCTGGTCCTTCTGATCACTGCTAGTCCATTAGAGTCTACCCTGGTCCTTCTGATCACTGCTAGTCTATTAGAGTTGACCCTGGTCCTTCTGATCACTGCTAGTCTAATAGCCTACCCTGGTCCTTCTGATTACTGCTAGTCCATTAGAGTCTACCCTGGTCCTTCTGATCACTGCTAGTCTACTAGAGTCGACCCTGGTCCTTCTGATCAATGCTAGTCCATTAGAGTCTACCCTGGTCCTTCTGATCACTGCTAGTCTATTAGTCTACCCTGGTCCTTCTGATCACTGCTAGTCCATTAGAGTCGACCCTGGTCCTTCTGATCACTGCTAGTCCATTAGAGTCTGCCCTGGTGATTCTGATCACTGCTATTCTATTAGAGTCTACCCTGGTCCTTCTGATCACTGCTAGTCCATTAGAGTCTACCCTGGTCCTTCTGATCACTGCTAGTCTATTGGAGTCGACCCTGGTCCTTCTGATCACTGCTAGTCTATTAGTCTACCCTGGTCCTTCTGATCACTGCTAGTCTATTAGAGTCGACCCTGGTCCTTCTGATCACTGCTAGTCCATTAGAGTCTACCCTGGTCCTTCTGATCACTGCTAGTCTATTAGAGTCTACCCTGGTCCTTCTGATCACTGCTAGTCTATTAGAGTCTATCCTGGTCCTTCTGATCACTGCTAGTCTATTAGAGTCTACCCTGGTCCTTCTGATCACTGCTAGTCTATTAGTGTCTACCCTGGTCCTTCTGACCACTGCTATTCTATTAGAGTCTACCCTGGTCCTTCTGATCACTGCTAGTCCATTAGAGTTGACCCTGGTCCTTCTGACCACTGCTAGTCTATTAGAGTCTACCCTGGTCCTTCTGATCACTGCTAGTCTATTAGAGTCTACCCTGGTCCTTCTGACCACTGCTAGTCTATTAGAGTATACCCTGGTCCTTCTGATCACTGCTAGTCCATTAGAGTTGACCCTGGTCCTTCTGATCACTGCTAGTCTATTAGAGTCTACCCTGGTCCTTCTGATCACTGCTAGTCCATTAGAGTTGACCCTGGTCCTTCTGATCACTGCTAGTCTATTAGAGTCTACCCTGGTCCTTCTGATCACTGCTAGTCTATTAGAGTCTACCCTGGTCCTTCTGATCACTGCTAGTCTATTAGAGTCTACCCTGGTCCTTCTGATCACTGCTAGTCTATTAGAGTTGACCCTGGTCCTTCTGATCACTGCTAGTCCATTAGAGTTGACCCTGGTCCTTCTGATCACTGCTAGTCCATTATTCTACCCTGGTCCTTCTGATCACTGCTAGTCTATTAGAGTCTACCCTGGTCCTTCTGATCACTGCTAGTCTATTATTCTACCCTGGTCCTTCTGACCACTGCTAGTCCATTAGAGTCTACCCTGGTCCTTCTGATCACTGCTAGTCCATTATTCTACCCTGGTCCTTCAGATCACTGCTAGTCTATTAGAGTCTACCCTGGTCCTTCTGATCACTGCTATTCTATTAGAGTCTACCCTGGTCCTTCTGACCACTGCTAGTGTTTTAGAGTCGACCCTGGTCCTTCTGATCACTGCTAGTCTATTAGAGTCTACCCTGGTCCTTCTGATCACTGCTAGTCTATTAGAGTCTACCCTGGTCCTTCTGATCACTGCTAGTCTATTAGAGTCTACCCTGGTCCTTCTGATCACTGCTAGTCTATTAGAGTCTACCCTGGTCTTTCTGATCACTGCTAGTGTTTTAGAGTTGACCCTGGTCCTTCTGATCACTGCTAGTGTTTTAGAGTCGACCCTGGTCCTTCTGACCACTGCTAGTCTATTAGAGTCGACCCTGGTCCTTCTGATCACTGCTAGTCTATTAGAGTCTACCCTGGACCTTCTGATCACTGCTAGTCTATTAGAGTCTACCCTGGTCTTTCTGATCACTGCTAGTGTTTTAGAGTTGACCCTGGTCCTTCTGATCACTGCTAGTGTTTTAGAGTCGACCCTGGTCCTTCTGACCACTGCTAGTCTATTAGAGTCGACCCTGGTCCTTCTGATTACTGCTAGTCTATTAGAGTCGACCCTGCTCCTTCTGATCACTGCTAGTCTATTAGAGTTGACCCTGCTCCTTCTGATCACTGCTAGTCTATTAGAGTCTACCCTGGTCTTTCTGATCACTGCTAGTGTTTTAGAGTTGACCCTGGTCCTTCTGATCACTGCTAGTGTTTTAGAGTCGACCCTGGTCCTTCTGACCACTGCTAGTCTATTAGAGTCGACCCTGGTCCTTCTGATTACTGCTAGTCTATTAGAGTCGACCCTGCTCCTTCTGATCACTGCTAGTCTATTAGAGTTGACCCTGCTCCTTCTGATCACTGCTAGTCTATTAGAGTCTACCCTGGTCCTTCTGACCACTGCTAGTGTTTTAGAGTCGACCCTGGTCTTTCTGATCACTGCTAGTGTTTTAGAGTCGACCCTGGTCCTTCTGATCACTGCTAGTCTATTAGAGTCTACCCTGGTCCTTCTGATCACTGCTAGTCTATTAGAGTTTACCCTGGTCCTTCTGATCACTGCTAGTCTATTAGAGTCTACCCTGGTCCTTCTGATCACTGCTAGTCTATTAGAGTCTACCCTGGTCTTTCTGATCACTGCTAGTCTATTAGAGTTGACCCTGGTCCTTCTGATCACTGCTAGTCTATTAGAGTCTACCCTGGTCTTTCTGATCACTGGAAGTGTTTTAGAGTTGACCCTGGTCCTTCTGATCACTGCTAGTCTATTAGAGTCTACCCTGGTCCTTCTGATCACTGCTAGTCTATTAGAGTCTACCCTGGTCCTTCTGATCACTGCTAGTCTATTAGAGTCTACCCTGGTCCTTCTGATCACTGCTAGTCTATTAGAGTCTACCCTGGTCCTTCTGATCACTGCTAGTCTATTAGAGTCTACCCTGGTCCTTCTGATCACTGGTAGTGTTTTAGAGTTGACCCTGGTCCTTCTGATCACTGCTAGTCTATTAGAGTCTACCCTGGTCTTTCTGATCACTAGTAGTGTTTTAGAGTAGACCCTGGTCCTTCTGATCACTGCTAGTCTATTAGAGTCTACCCTGGTCCTTCTGATCACTGCTAGTCTATTAGAGTCTACCCTGGTCCTTCTGATCACTGCTAGTCTATTAGAGTCTACCCTGGTCCTTCTGATCACTGCTATTCTATTAGAGTCGACCCTGGTCCTTCTGACCACTGTTAGTCTATTAGAGTTGACCCTGGTCCTTCTGATCACTGCTAGTCCATTAGAGTTGACCCTGGTCCTTCTGATCACTGCTAGTCTAATAGCCTACCCTGGTCCTTCTGATCACTGCTAGTCTATTAGAGGTGACCCTGGTCCTTCTGATCACTGCTAGTCCATTATTCTACCCTGGTCCTTCTGATCACTGCTAGTCTATTAGAGTCTACCCTGGTCCTTCTGATCATTGCTAGTCTATTAGTCTACCCTGGTCCTTCTGACCACTGCTAGTCCATTAGAGTCTACCCTGGTCCTTCTGATCACTGCTAGTCTATTAGAGTTGACCCTTGTCCTTCTGATCACTGCTAGTCTAATAGCCTACCCTGGTCCTTCTGATTACTGCTAGTCCATTAGAGTCTACCCTGGTCCTTCTGATCACTGCTAGTCTACTAGAGTCGACCCTGGTCCTTCTGATCACTGCTAGTCCATTAGAGTCTACCCTGGTCCTTCTGATCACTGCTAGTCTATTAGTCTACCCTGGTCCTTCTGATCACTGCTAGTCCATTAGAGTCGACCCTGGTCCTTCTGATCACTGCTAGTCCATTAGAGTCTGCCCTGGTGATTCTGATCACTGCTATTCTATTAGAGTCTACCCTGGTCCTTCTGATCACTGCTAGTCCATTAGAGTCTACCCTGGTCCTTCTGATCACTGCTAGTCTATTAGAGTCGACCCTGGTCCTTCTGATCACTGCTAGTCTATTAGTCTACCCTGGTCCTTCTGATCACTGCTAGTCTATTAGAGTCGACCCTGCTCCTTCTGATCACTGCTAGTCGATTAGAGTCTACCCTGGTCCTTCTGATCACTGCTAGTCTATTAGAGTCTACCTGGTCCTTCTGATCACTGCTAGTCCATTAGAGTCTGCCCTGGTCCTTCTGATCACTGCTATTCTATTAGAGTCTACATTGGGCCTTCTGATCACTGCTAGTCCATTAGATTCTACCCTGGTCCTTCTGATCACTGCTAGTCTATTAGAGTCGACCCTGGTCCTTCTGATCACTGCTAGTCTATTAGTCTACCCTGGTCCTTCTGATCACTGCTAGCCTAATAGAGTCTACCCTGGTCCTTCTGATCCCTGCTAGTCTATTAGAGTCTACACTGGTCCTTCTGATCACTGCTAGCCTATTGGAGTCGACCCTGGTCCTTTTGATCACTGCTAGTCTATTAGAGTTGACCCTGGTCCTTCTGATCACTGCTAGTCTAATAGCCTGCCCTGGTCCTTCTGATTACTGCTAGTCCATTAGAGTCTACCCTGGTCCTTCTGATCACTGCTAGTCTACTAGAGTCGACCCTGGTCCATCTGATCACTGCTAGTCCATTAGAGTACCCTGGTCCTTCTGATCACTGCTAGTCTATTAGTCTACCCTGGTCCTTCTGATCACTGCTAGTCCATTAGAGTCGACCCTGGTCCTTCTGATCACTGCTAGTCCATTAGAGTCTACCCTGGTCCTTCTGATCACTGCTAGTCTATTAGAGTCGACCCTGGTCCTTCTGATCACTGCTAGTCTATTAGAGTCTACCCTGGTCCTTCTGATCACTGCTAGTCCATTAGAGTCTGCCCTGGTCCTTCTGATCACTGCTATTCTATTAGAGTCTACGCTGGTCCTTCTGATCACTAATAGTCTATTAGTCTACCCTGGTCCTTCTGATCACTGCTAGCCTAATAGAGTCTACCCTGGTCCTTCTGATCCCTGCTAGTCTATTAGAGTCTACCCTGGTCCTTCTGATCACTGCTAGTCTACTAGAGTCGACCCTGGTCCTTCTGATCACTGCTAGTCCATTAGAGTCTACCCTGGTCCTTCTGATCACTGCTAGTCTATTAGAGTTGACCCTTGTCCTTCTGATCACTGCTAGTCTAATAGCCTACCCTGGTCCTTCTGATTACTGCTAGTCCATTAGAGTCTACCCTGGTCCTTCTGATCACTGCTAGTCTACTAGAGTCGACCCTGGTCCTTCTGATCACTGCTAGTCCATTAGAGTCTACCCTGGTCCTTCTGATCACTGCTAGTCTATTAGTCTACCCTGGTCCTTCTGATCACTGCTAGTCCATTAGAGTCGACCCTGGTCCTTCTGATCACTGCTAGTCCATTAGAGTCTGCCCTGGTGATTCTGATCACTGCTATTCTATTAGAGTCTACCCTGGTCCTTCTGATCACTGCTAGTCCATTAGAGTCTACCCTGGTCCTTCTGATCACTGCTAGTCTATTAGAGTCGACCCTGGTCCTTCTGATCACTGCTAGTCTATTAGTCTACCCTGGTCCTTCTGATCACTGCTAGTCTATTAGAGTCGACCCTGCTCCTTCTGATCACTGCTAGTCGATTAGAGTCTACCCTGGTCCTTCTGATCACTGCTAGTCTATTAGAGTCTACCTGGTCCTTCTGATCACTGCTAGTCCATTAGAGTCTGCCCTGGTCCTTCTGATCACTGCTATTCTATTAGAGTCTACATTGGGCCTTCTGATCACTGCTAGTCCATTAGATTCTACCCTGGTCCTTCTGATCACTGCTAGTCTATTAGAGTCGACCCTGGTCCTTCTGATCACTGCTAGTCTATTAGTCTACCCTGGTCCTTCTGATCACTGCTAGCCTAATAGAGTCTACCCTGGTCCTTCTGATCCCTGCTAGTCTATTAGAGTCTACCCTGGTCCTTCTGATCACTGCTAGCCTATTGGAGTCGACCCTGGTCCTTTTGATCACTGCTAGTCTATTAGAGTTGACCCTGGTCCTTCTGATCACTGCAAGTCTAATAGCCTGCCCTGGTCCTTCTGATTACTGCTAGTCCATTAGAGTCTACCCTGGTCCTTCTGATCACTGCTAGTCTACTAGAGTCGACCCTGGTCCATCTGATCACTGCTAGTCCATTAGAGTCTACCCTGGTCCTTCTGATCACTGCTAGTCTATTAGTCTACCCTGGTCCTTCTGATCACTGCTAGTCCATTAGAGTCGACCCTGGTCCTTCTGATCACTGCTAGTCCATTAGAGTCTACCCTGGTCCTTCTGCTCACTGCTAGTCTATTAGTCTACCCTGGTCCTTCTGATCACTGCTATTCCATTAGAGTCTACCCTGGTCCTTCTGATCACTGCTAGTCTATTAGAGTCGACCCTGGTCCTTCTGATCACTGCTAGTCTATTAGAGTCTACCCTGGTCCTTCTGATCACTGCTAGTCCATTAGAGTCTGCCCTGGTCCTTCTGATCACTGCTATTCTATTAGAGTCTACGCTGGTCCTTCTGATCACTAATAGTCTATTAGTCTACCCTGGTCCTTCTGATCACTGCTAGCCTAATAGAGTCTACCCTGGTCCTTCTGATCCCTGCTAGTCTATTAGAGTCTACCCTGGTCCTTCTGATCACTGCTAGTCTACTAGAGTCGACCCTGGTCCTTCTGATCACTGCTAGTCCATTAGAGTCGACCTTGGTCCTTCTGATCACTGCTAGTCTATTAGTCTACCCTGGTCCATATGATCACTGCTAGTCCATTATTCTACGATGGTTCTTCTGATCTCTGTTAGCCTATTGGAGTCGACCCTGGTCCTTCTGATCACTGCTAGTCTATTAGAGTCTACCCTGGTCCTTCTGATCACTGTTAGTCTATTAGAGTTGACCCTGGTCCTTCTGATCACTGCTAGTCTAATATCCTGCCCTGGTCCTTCTGATTACTGTTAGTCCATTAGAGTCTACCCTGGTCCTTCTGATCACTGCTAGTCTACTAGAGTCGACCCTGGTCCTTCTGATCACTGCTAGTCCATTAGAGTCTACCCTGGTCCTTCTGATCACTGCTAGTCTATTAGTCTACCCTGGTCCTTCTGATCACTGCTAGTCCATTAGAGTCGACCCTGGTCCTTCTGATCACTGCTAGTCCATTAGAGTCTACCCTGGTCCTTCTGATCACTGCTAGTCTATTAGTCTACCCTGGTCCTTCTGATCACTGCTAGTCCATTAGAGTCTACCCTGGTCCTTCTGATCACTGCTAGTCCATTAGAGTCTACCCTGGTCCTTCTGATCACTGCTAGTCTATTAGAGTTGACCCTGGTCCTTCTGATCACTGCTAGTCCATTAGAGTTGACCCTGGTCCTTCTGATCACTGCTAGTCCATTATTCTACCCTGGTCCTTCTGATCACTGCTAGTCTATTAGAGTCTACCCTGGTCCTTCTGATCACTGCTAGTCTATTAGAGTCGACCCTGGTCCTTCTGACCACTGCTAGTCCATTAGAGTCTACCCTGGTCCTTCTGATCACTGTTAGTCTATTAGAGTCTGCCCTGGTCCTTCTGATCACTGCTATTCTATTAGAGTCTACATTGGGCCTTCTGATCACTGCTAGTCCATTAGAGTCTGCCCTGGTTCTTCTGATCACTGCTAGTCTATTAGAGTCTACCCTGGTCCTTCTGATCCCTGCTAGCCTATTAGAGATGACCCTGGTCCTTCTGATCACTGCTAGTCTATTAGAGTCGACCCTGGTCCTTCTGATCACTGCTAGTCCATTAGACACGACCCTGGTCCTTCTGATCACTGCTAGTCTATTAGTCTACCCTGGTCCTTCTGATCACTGCTAGTCCATTAGAGTCGACCCTGGTCCTTCTGATCACTGCTAGTCTATTAGTCTACCCTGGTCCTTCTGATTACTGCTAGTCCATTTTTCTACCCTGGTCCTTCTGATCACTGCTAGTCTATTAGTCTACCCTGGTCCTTCTGATCACTGCTAGTCCATTAGTCTATATACAGTGCATTCGGAAAGTATTCAGACCCCTTCCCTTTTTCTTCATTTCGTTACGTTACAGCCTTATTCTGAAAATGAATAAATACAAAAAGTTCCTCATCAATCTACACACTATACCCCACAACGACAAAGCAAAAACTGTTTTTTAGAAATGTTAGCAAATGTATTACAAATAAGAAACAGAAGTACCTTATTTACATCCTGTTTCCATTGATCATCCTTGAGATGTTTCTACAACTTGATTGGAGTCCACCTGTGCTAAATTAAGTTGATTGGACATGATTTGGAAAGGCACACACTTGTCTATATAAGGCCCCATTGTTGACAGTGTACGTCAGAGTAAAAATCAAGCCATGAGGTTGAAGGAATTGTCCGTAGAGTTCCAAGACAGGATTGTGTCGAGGCACAGATCTAGGGAAAGGTACCAAAAAATGTCTGCAGCATTGAAGGTCACTAAAGAACACAGTGGCTTCCATCTTTCTTAAATGGAAGAAGTTTGGAACCACCAAGACTCTTCCTAGAGCTGGCTGCCCGGCCAAACTGAGAAATCGAGGTAGAAGGTCTTTGGTCAGGGAGGTGACCAAGAACCCGATGGTCTAGTGGGTAGAGCGTTGGGCCAATAACCGGAAGGTTGCTGGATCGAATCGACGAGCTGACAAGGTAAAAATCTGTCATTCTGCCCCTGAGCAAGGCAGTTAAACCACTGTTCCCCAGGCGCTGAAGACATGGATGTCGATTATGGCACCTCGCACCTCTCTGATTCATAAAGGTTGGGTTAAATGTGGAAGACACATTTCAGTTAAATACATTCAGTTGGACAACTGACTAGGTACCCCCCTTTCCCTTTCACTCTGACAGAGCTCCAGAGTTCCTCTGTGGAGATGGGAGAACCTTCCAGAAAGACAACCATCTCTGCAGCACTCCACCAATCAGGCCTTTATGGTAGAGTGGCCAGACAGAAGCCACTCCTCAGTAAAAGGTACATGACAGCCCGCTTGGAGTTTGCCAAAAAAGCACCTAAAGGACTCAGACCAGGAGAAACAAGATTATCTGGTCTGATGAAACCAAAATTGAACTATTTTGCCTGAATGCCAAGTGTCATGTCTGGAGGAAACCTGGCACCATCCCTATGGTGAAGCATTATAGTGGCAGCATTATGCTGTGGGGTGTTTTTTATCTGCAAGGACTGGGAGACTAGTTAGGTTTGAGGGAAAGATCAATCAATCAATCAAATGTATTTATATAGCCCTTCTTACATCAGCTGATGTCACAAAGTGCTGTACAGAAACCCAGCCTAAAACCTCAAACAGCAAGCAATGCAGGTGTAGATGCACGGTGGCTAGGAAAACCTCCCTAGAAAGGCCAGAACCTAGGAAGAAACCTAGAGAGGAACCAGGCTATGAGAGGTGGCCAGTCCTCTTCTGGCTGTGCCGGGTGGAGATTATAACAGAACATGGCCAAGATGTTCAAATGTTCATAAATGACCAGCAGGGTCAAATAATAATCACAGTGGTTGTCGAGGGTGCAACAGGTCAGCACCTCAGGAGTAAATGTCAGTTGGCTTTTCATAGCCGATCATTCAGAGTATCTCTACTGCTCCTGCTGTCTCTAGAGAGTTGAAAACAGCAGGTCTGGGACAGGCAGCACGTCCGGTGATCAGGTCAGGGTTCCATAGCCGCAGGCAGAACAGTTGAAACTGGAGCAGCAGCATGGCCAGGTGGACTGGGGACAGTAAGGAGTCATCAGGCCAGATAGTCCTGAGGAATGGTCCTAGGACTCAGGTCCTCCGAGAGAGAGAAAGAAAGAGAGAAAGAGAGAGAATTAGAGAGAGCATACTTAAATTTACACAGGACACCGGATAAGACGAGAGAAATACTCCAGATATAACAGACTGACCCTAGCCCTCCGACACAAACTACTGCAGCATAAATACTGGAGGCTGAAGATGAAAGGAGCAAAGTATACAGAGATCCTTGATGAAAACCTGCTCCAGAGCGCTCAGGACCTCAGACTGGGGCGATGGTTCACCTTCCAACAGGACAACAACCCTGAGGGCACAGCCAAGACAACGCAGGAATGGCTTCCGGACAAGTCTCTGAATGTCCTTGAGTGGCCCAGCCAGAGCCCGGACTTGAAACCAATCAAACATCTCTGGAGAGACCTGAAAATAGCTGTGCAGCGACGCTCCCCATCCAACCTGACAGAGCTTGAGAGGATCTGCAGAGAATGGGAGAAACTCCCCAAATACCGGTGTGCCAAGCTTGTAGCGTCATACCCAAGAAGACTTGAGGCTGTAATCGCTGCCAAAGGTGCTTCAACAAAGTACTGAGTAAAGTATGTGTATATTGATGAGGGGGGGAAACGATTTAATCAATTTTAGAATAAGGCTGTAACAAAACTAATAAGAGCTAAGACACTACAATGGTAATGAGGATGATTACCTGCAGTGTGCATCACGAATGAAGATGGAGCTCGTAGGAAGAGAGGAAGATTTTGACCCTGTAAGAGAGGAAGATTTTGACCCTGTAGCACAACAGCTAGCAAGCAGTTACAACGAGGCGGCAGATCAAAGACCCTTGGAGCGGGAGATAAAGAAATGGCTAGCATCGGGAAAATAGATGTGTTTGATGACACGCAAGAAAACTGGGCAACTTACATTGAACGACTGGAACAGTACTTCATTGCAAACGACTTTGCTGATAACAAGAGAGTACCAGCGTTGTTGAGTTTAATTGACCCAAAAACATACAGTTTGCTAAGAGATCTGACTGCCCCTCTGAAGCCCTCCAATAAAACATTCACAGAGATTGTGGAGATATTGCAAAATCACCTAAACCACTCCTCATCGCGGAACGTTTTCGTTTCCACAAGAGAGATCAGAATGAGGGGGAGGGTGTTAGTACATATGTAGCAGAGTTGAAGAAACTGTCTGAACATTGCCAGTTTGGAGAGAACCTAAATGACACATTAGGGGATAGATTTGTTTGTGGACTGAAACATGAACACATTCAAAAACGTTTGCTCACAGAATCAGATCTCACGTTTGCAAAGGCTGTTGAAATTGCTGTGACTATGGAAATCGCGACTAAAGATGCATTTGAGTTGCAAAGTAAAAGAAATACTGACCTATCACAAACTCCCTGCACAAGTTTTTACGCAGCCGACAGCGCCCCGTGTGGCCGACAAATACAACAGGTGTGACAGAGATGGTCACAGCAGAGGACTGCCGTTTCAAAGACGAAATTTGTCACAAATGCAGTAGAAGGTGGCACATTCAAAGAGCATGCAGAGCAAAATCCAGTCACAACAGGAAAACTGAGAAAATTAAAGGGTCTGTGAATGCACTAGCAGAGAACAGTGGCAGTGATTCAGATGAACGATTAATTGGTACAATGGAGTTAAACACAGTGACTTCTCCCAGCAGTAGCATAATATGGGTGACACCAGATATCGAAGGCAAACCCCTCAAAATGGAGCTGGACACAGGATCTGCAGTGTCTATAATTTCCACTACTGTCTACAATGAGCACTTCAAGGCTATCAAGCTGAAGAACACAAATGTGTTGCTGAAGACCTACTCAGGAGAGAGATTGAGCCCAATGGGGGCGTTGCAGGTCAGAGTGCGGTATGGGGGGCAAACACAGCAGTTACAGCTGTATGTGGTGCCTGGAACTGGCCCCCCATTATTTGGCAGGGAATGGCTTTCAAAAATAAAGCTGAACTGGTGTGATTTGAAAATGCTCCTCACGTTCCAGTCCAAAGAGAAAGGCACAGACCAAACACTGGAACACTTGCGGAAGAAATACAACACAGTGTTCAGTGATCAGATGGGAACAGTAAAAGGCTTCACAGCAAATCTTGTACTGAGAAATGACGCAACCCCAAAATTCTGCAATGCCAGATCTGTTCCATACTCCCTGAGACCAAAGGTGGAAGCGGAAATCGATCGCTTGCAGGATACATGGATCCTGACGAAAGTGGACAGAAGCGAATGGGCCACACCCATAGTTCCTATTGTGAAGAAAGACGGGTCTGTTAGAATGTGTGGGGACTTCAAGGTAACTGTGAATTCAATGTTGCATGTGGACCAATACCCCCTGCCACGTCTGGATGACATCTTTGCTGCACTAGCTGGTGGGAAACACTTCAGTAAAATCGATCTGAAACAGGCTTTCCTGCAGCTACCGGTTGAAGAGAGCTCCAAACCTGACAATAAACACATGTAACAGTATAACTTTAGTCCGTCCCCTCGCCCCGACCCGGGCGCGAACCAGGGACCCTCTGCACACAGACAACAGTCACCCACGAAGCATCGTTACCCATCGCTCCACAAAAGCCACGGGGGGAACCACTACTTCAAGGTCTCAAAGTGAGTGACGTCACCAATTGAAACGCTATTAGCGCGCACCACCGCTAACTAGCTAGCCATTTCACATCGGTTACACACACACAAAGGTCTATACAGGTATAACCACCTGGTTTTTGGCATTGCATTGGCCCCAGCCATTTGGCAACGAACTATTGACCAGATTTTGCCAGGAATCCCAGGAACCCAGTGTATCCTGGATGACATGATCATAACAGGACGCACCGACAAAGAGCACCTGGCTAACCTGGAAGAGGTCCTGAAAAGACTGAAAGAGTATGGTCTACAGGCAAACTTACAGAAGTGTGAGTTCTTCAAAGACAAGATTGTCTTCTGTGGACATGAAATCGACCGCAATGGATTGCACAAAACACAGGACAAAATCGAGGCAGTGGTACAGGCACCACGATCACAAAATATCACAGAAGTGAGATCTTTTGCGGGACTGATCAATTACTACAGAAGATTCCTCCCAAACCTTTCAGCAGTACTCCAGCCTCTAAATCAGCTCCTGGAAAAGAATAGGACATGGCGGTGGACAGAACAGTGTGAAAATGCATTTCTTGAGGCAAAACGTCTCATCACATCTGAACAGGTCCTGATGCATTACGACCCTGAACTGCCAGTGAAGTTGGCTTGTGATGCGCCCCCTTATGGCTTAGGGGCTGTCCTTTCACACACACTGAAAGATGGGTCAGAGAGGCCAGTTACATTTGCGTCACGAACGTTGAATGATGCAGAGAAAAACTACTCACAAATTGACAAAGAAGCACTGGCGCTAGTGTGTGGCGTAAAGAAATTCCACGCATACCTATATGGCAAGCGTTTCACACTGGTTACGGATCACCAGCCGTTGCTTTCCATTTTCAGTCCAAAGAAAGGCATTCCGGCAATGACAGCAGCCAGGTTACAGCGAGACGCCTTGTTCCTTGCCAGTCATATGTATGACATTGAGTTTAAGCCGTCGTCCCTCCACACAAATGCAGATGGATTATCCACTGCCGTGTATAAGAGAAAGACAAAGGAGTGTGGATGCAGTGGACATTTTCCATACCGCTCAGCTCGAGGCACTACCGGTCACAAGCACAGTTATCAAACAGGGGACAAGGAAAGATGTGACCTTGTCAAAAGTGTACACCTACACCATGTCAGGATGGCCAGCTACAGGCAGAAAGGAGCTGACTCCGTATTTCCAGCGGAGAAACGAAATTACAACGTACCAAGGATGTTTGATGTGGGGAATGAGAGTAATGATACCCCAGAAATGCCAACATCAGGTTTTGCAGCAACTACATGAAGGTCATGTTGGAATTGTCAAAATGAAGCTGCTCGCAAGGAGCCACTTCTGGTGGCCAGGTCTGGATCAACAGATAGAAAATATGGCGAAGAACTGTAGCGGATGTTTAGAAACCCTTCACATGCCTGCTCCTGTCCCAGTCCACCCATGGGAATGGCCCACAGAGCCATGGCAGAGAATTCATGTGGACTACGCTGGTCCCTTTGAAAAGCACATGTTTCTGGTTATAGTTGATGCCCATTCCAAATGGCCAGAGGTGTTTTGCACTGACTCCTCCACCTCAGCTCAGACGATGTCTCAGAACAACGTTTGCACGCTTCGGATTGCCACTGCAGCTGATAAGTGACAACGCACAAGCTTTTGTAAGTGACGAGTTTACAAGATTCATGTCAGTAAATGGAATCAAACACTCAACCTCAGCTCCGTACCACCCTGCCACCAATGGGCTGGCAGAACGCTTTGTGCAAACCCTAAAGCAAGGACTCCGTGCAGCAAAACGAGACGAAGGGACTTTGCAAACAAAACTGGCCAAGTTCCTGGCCTCCTACCGAAACATCCCACATGCCACGACAAATGAAAGCCCAGCCGCACTGATGTTCGGGAGGCCTCTCCGCGTTCGGGAGGCCTCTCCGCACCATCATGAAGCCAAACAGGCGTAATGAAGTGCTGAACAAACAAGCCAAGATGCTCTCCGGTGGCCGGGAGCGCCATCTCCAAACAGGACAGGAAGTGATGGTGCGAGACTACAGAAAAGGAGGGAAATGGACAAGAGGGACCGTACATACACAAACGGGACCCATAACTTACCAGGTTCAAGTGAGCCCAGACATAATGTGGCGGCGTCACATTAACCAAATGCATTCCACGGAAAACAGCACAACAATCGAGAGAGAACAGGCACAGAGAGCTCCTGAGAGTGACACACAGGGAACTGTAGAGGACAGTGGGGAAGTAAAGAGACCCCAGGCTGAAAGAAGCGAACGTGTTGATTAAGGTGCTGCTATAGCAGAAGCTATAATGGAACTGAGGATGTTCAGGAGACTCCAGACAATCTTAGGCGCTACCCAGAACGAAGGCACCATCCACCAGACAGACTGGACTTATAAACAAACAAACAAAAACGAACTGTTCAAGTTCAAATAAAAAGATACTAAATAACTACAACAAGTTCTGGGAATGTTTCAGTTGTGGTTTGGTAAAAGTAACTCTGATTGTATAAGAGAAGGAATGTTATGTTCTGTTAATTACTGATGTCCCCTTTAAGAATGGAGCATCATTGGTCATGCGCAGTTTTGTTCTATGTTATTCGTTTTAGTAAATGTGAAGCTCCAGTTCAATTTCTTGTATTCAGAGTCTTTCTTATTATATAAATAAGTAATAAGAGCTAAGACACTACAATAACAAAATGTGGAAAAAGCCAAGGGGTCTGAATACTTTCCGAATGTGATAACATGATGTCTGTACTGTAGCTACTGATTCATTATGAAGTGCTAATATGCGAGCCTGCTTCACGAAATCTAATCACTCAAACTAGTGGTTCACATGGTGCCTCAATATCCTCAATATTCTCTAAGTCCCAGTAATTGGAAATGGGTTCACTTCACATTTAACACAATTAACACAGGAGCATAATGGATCATGTTTGTATTGGTATTATGTTTGTATTCGTAGTTATACAACACAATACGTTTTGCATTAGATAGATGGACTCAAATAATCGAAGTATAGCTTACTTCCACTGTGTGGTAGCCCAATAGGCAGCGCCCAGTTTGTCCCTAGCGGCATGCTGTCGAAATTGCTCAGTCCAGTTCAACAACAACTTTTCACGTGCGTGGACAGGCGACATTCAGTAAGTCCTGGGGAAAATGCATACATTTAATCTTCTCATTTTCACCCGCTTTCTAATATCCCTTGCTAACATTTAGCTATGTATGCACTAGGTATACAATTCTAGCTACAGTCTGTTCTAGCTAGCTTGCACACTTCCTTGTTAATGTGTGTAGACTGTGCAACGTTACATCTGTCAGCTGACAAATAACATCTGTCGTAAGTGGTAGGTCCACAATTTGCTGTAGTACGTCCATAGTTGCCAATTATCCTAGGCGACCGTTTCATATCATTTTCATTTTTCAGACTTCTACACTGAAATGCGGGCTCGTCAGCAGACAGTTTTTCCCACCACCTCCCAGATGTCCCAACTCGACACAGGACATGGGTTTGTCTAGTTGTCTGTCTGCCCTGTCTCTCTCAGTCCTGCTCACCCTGGCCTTGATAACATGTTTACACCTTAGCTACCTGTCTGACCAAAAGTTGTCACTGATAAAGTTAACTAGCAAACAACAACCAGATGAGACACCAATACACCTGTCAATAAGACCTGGTTTAGAGGAAGATCCAGCAACAAAACAGGCCGGTGAGAGGGAGATAGTGAACCTCCAGAGGGGTAGCTCCCATCCAGCCCCCAGCCACAGATTGCTGTGGGAAGGCCCCCATCCAGCCAGCTCCAGTGGTCCCAGAGAGGCAGAATGTAGGAGGGTAGCCCTGGAGAGCCGCTTTGACTGCGCCCGGGACCGAGTTCTGAGCCAGACAGAGTGTCAGGGGAGAGGGTGCTGCTATGCCCCCCTACCACAAGGCCTCTCTGGAGGACCCCCTTGGTGCTTTTACCCCCCGTCATACAGCGGCTACAGGATGGGGCCCCTCACCCCCACTTCCAGGGGCCAGGCTGCCACCCTTATGAGGCCCACTCCCTCCTACCTGCCCCGGGATATCTCTACGCTCCGGTTGGAGATCCTGGATGGGACAGAAGGCCGACTGCACCTCACTGTGCGTCTCTGTGGCTGTATAACCACTCGTATATTTACTGCCAAACAGGGTTTGGTTGCCATTGTCTTTCTCAATAACATTGCTTTTAAAAGTGTTGCCTCTGAAAATGGCGTACAGTATTTGCTAAGTGTTTTATCTCATTACTTTTTCATGACTTTTATTATAACCAATCGCTCATCACCGAGAATCATTCTCCTCGGACCACATTATTGTGTAAGGGTCATAACACATTTCTTCTCCTGACAGTTGAAGGATCCGTCGTCCCGGCGATATGAAGTTCCTCTCTCCACTGCCCAGTCCAGGGGTAACACTGACACCCAGGACCACCAATATGTCACTGAGTTTCAACCCGACCCTTTTGGGTTCATAGTGCGCCGAAAATCCAACGGCCGTGTCCTGTGAGTATTCATTGTCAGTTGTTCTTTATGTCTAATATGTCTGGCACTGGTTCATTGATCAGATCTCATAAACCTGACATAAAACTGTTGTAACCATGTCATAGGCCTAACACATAAGATCAGTTAGGATTTATAGATCCCAAAGGGTAAATTGGCTTGCAGATACTACTGCGCTGTTGGAGCTAGGAACACAAGCATTTCGCTACACCCGCAATAACTTCTGCTAAATATGTGTATGTGACAAATACAATTTCATTTGATTTATATCGCTGTGTTTCTACTTGTAGCATGATATGAGGTGCCCCTGTCCCTACTTATAGTTGCCAAAAGCATGACATAAGATGCTCTCTGTCCTGACAACTGTCATAAGCATGACACCTCTGTCTTCTGTCTGTCAGTGTGAACACCACGGTGGCCCCACTGCTGTATGCTGACCAGTACCTGCAGCTGTCCACCTCCCTCGCCTCCTCACTGGTGTCTGGGCTGGGGGAACACTACACCCCCCTCAGCCTGGACCTCAATTGGACCTCCCTTACCCTTTGGAACAGGGACATGGCGCCCCACGTGAGTCTGACGTCATCGTCATTATCGTCATCATTACCATTCATTTGTTTCCTTTTTAAATCATGGTCAGGAGTGGTAAGTAAGTCAGATGGGTCTTCTTTGTCCACCTTGCAGGGCGATGCCAACCTTTATGGCTCCCATCCGTTCTACATGGTGCAGGAGGGGGGTGGACAGGCTCACGGGGTCTTCCTGCTCAACAGTAATGCCATGGGTAAGAAAGCATGTTGCTCCATGTACCATATCCTTAAGCAGAAATGTTTTGTTCTAATAGAAAAGCTTTGGTTTGAGCTAGTAGAGTTTGTAATGTATCATGCTACTTAGCAGCTCTGGACAGATTTTTTTTGCGTTCACATGGCACAGTACTTCAACTGTATCAAGATACAGGTTTACATGATTGAGCTGAGTTTGACCTCTCCTTCTCTCTGTAGAGGTGGTGTTGCAGCCTAGCCCTGCTCTGACCTGGGTGGCTGTGGGAGGAATCCTGGACCTGTACTTCTTCCTGGGCCCTGACCCTCAGAGTGTTGTCAGACAGTACCTCCAGGTTATAGGTATGGCTTTATATGACCTTTAGCTGTAACTTCCTGTTACTGAATATCCTATTCTTGTCTCCTATCCCAGTGTTGCTATGGTGGGTCAGGCCACTGGTGGGTCAAAACTAATTCCTTTTGGGTAATAGCTAAGGAAAAGATAGTGGCTGTCTGTGTCCCAATGTCCTAGTAGTCTGAACTTGCTGCCTCATCTCCTTTCCTTCATCTCCTTTCACTTATGTGTAAGAACTAGACTGGTGAAAGCGAATACATTTTCTACCATTAGGCACCATCCACCATAATATGGTGTGGCTTGTTTGGTGTCGGCTGTGAAGTAATACCACAACAAGTCAACTACTTGATTGATGAAAGCATGTCATTCAGCAAAGGCAGCAGCGCAGTCATCAACTACATGCCCCATTTCTTCACCAACTACGGAGTTGGGGAAACACGTGTGGACCTGAATTGTGATAATAACTGCAGTGGCCAAAAGAAGAACAAGTTTGTGCTCTGGTATTGTGCCTGATGGACCATGCACAAGCTCCACCACAGTCTGGACCTTCACTTCCTGATCACAGGCAACTCCAATTTTGCCCCCGACTGGTGCTTCGGCCTCATCAAGCAGCGCTTCAGAAAGACCAGAGTGAACACTTTGTCTGAGATTGCTGGCGTTGTGAAGGACAGCACTGTGACAGGGGTCAACATCCCACAGCTGGTTGGACTGGCTGACAACAACACCTGACTCCGTATTTCAGGCCGCTGCCACAGTTCAAGCAGTACCAGCACTTCAGGTGAATAACATTTTCATTGCATTGTATGAGGTTATCCTTCTTATCTAAACTTGGGAGGTGAATTGATGTCTTCTACGTTTTTTGGGTTATTTCCTGTTTTACAGCGTCAATGCTCTGGAGTCTGGTGTTGTTGTCGCCAAGGAGCGTTCGGACTGGTGAGCCTGGTGTTGTTGTCGCCAAGGAGCGTTCGGACTCTGTTGCTGCGCAATGCTGACATTCTTCCTCCCACGGATGGTCTGCCTGTACAAGCGCCACCTGGACACAGCTAGACAAACATATGTTTTTGAGAAGATCAGGGATTTTTGCTGACGAAGAGGCTATGGGCATCACATGCCCTGCACCAAAGTCAAGGGCAGGACAGAAACGGGCTCTCCAAATAAATATAGATTCCCTTGTTCATGTGTGGTTCAGTTGGACCATCAGCACTATCTGCAGTGCCTCTATTCAAATGACTCCTGCTACTATTATTTAATTATTCTGCTGCTCAATCACTTTACCCCTGATTGTATGCATATAACTACCTCATCTATCACTGATATTGTTATTGATATTGTTCTTGTACATACTGTATATTATTTTCTTTATTTTGGCACTTTCTGATATTGCTACTATGAAAGGTACCATTTGGCTGTACCGTTTACACCTTCTATAGAGACCCATCCTGGCAAGATGTGCCTGGGGTTATAGCATTTCTTTCACATGACCCATCAATTAAGTGTGTCTGCGTAAGAGTCAATCAATATTTATAAAATATTTTTTATCTGGACACTTTCTGTTTACCTGGAATGTTTCATTATTGTAGACTACTACTTTTACCACTTTAAATCTTAATCTTTCATTAAAGAGATGGGTGGGGCTACGGCTTAAGAGGGTGTGAACAATGCTGAATGGGTGTGACTCTTCCGTCATAGCTAATGTTTACCCCGTCTTCCTCCCCCAGGGTACCCTATGATGCCTCCTTATTGGTCGCTGGGGTTCCACCTGTGTCGCTGGGGTTACCGGTCCACCAACGCAACCCGAGAGGTGGTGCGACGCATGTACAACGCCAACTTCCCCCTGGTAAAGATGCTGGAGAAAACACTTGTATTGTAGTACAGTATTATCACTTGGGTTGACAACCATTGGGTAATGCTAACATTGAATGAGCATTAACATTGGATTAGCAGATTAGCATGGAGAAAACTCATTACAATATTATCATGCTACAATGGGTTTTCTCCATGCTAATGCTAATTGGATGTTTGCGTTCCCAAGTACAGTGTTATCATGCCACTGAGGGTTCACAACTCATGGAAAACACTCACTGCATTCTTTAGTTCAACTGCTTTTGGTTTTGGTCAGGACGTGCAGTGGAATGACCTGGATTACGCAGACAAGCGTCGGGTGTTCACCTTTGACCCCCAGCGCTTTGTGGACCTGCCAGACATGGTGAAGGAGTTCCATCAGAAGGGCATGAAGTACATTCTCATCCTGGTAAGAGAGAGGCCTCAACCCTCCCAACATGTGGGACACATAGGCACACTAATAACTCATATTAGGTTGAAATAGTGGTTCAATGTCATTTTTGATTCCAAATAACAGCCTGCGTTGTGTTTAAATTGTTAAATGTGCAGTATTGGAAGGTACAAGTCAAGGAAACTTTGCTTCTCAATCCACAAGATGGCAGCAAAAGCATTACTGCCATTTATTTTAGAAGCATCTTTCCTGTTTGTTCTCTTTCCCAGGACCCTGGGATCAGCAGCACCAGCCCCCCTGGTACTTACCCACCCTTTGATGAGGGTCAGCGGAGAGGGGTCTTCATCAGGAACTCTACAGGACAGACACTCATAGGGGAGGTCAGACCTAAAACTCTCACTTCTCCTCTATCTGGAGACCCACTGTAAACTGGGCTACATATATTCTGAATAGTTTGGAAAGAACATATTTTTTATCTGCTTGATAACATTGTGTTTGTCCATTGTGTATTCAAGTAATGTGTCCTCTGAAAAGCAAGGTTACACTAAACAAAAAACCCTCTTGTGTGTGTGTGTGTGTGTGTGTGTGTGTGTGTGTGTGTGTGTGTGTGTGTGTGTGTGTGTGTGTGTGTGTGTGTGTGTGTGTGTGTGTGTGTGTGTGTGTGTTATGTGGAAAGGTATGCATGTTTGGTTCCTCACTCTTCTTCCTCTGTGTCCAGGTGTGGCCTGGTCCGACAGCGTTCCCTGACTTCACCAACCCAGAGACACAGAGCTGGTGGGAGGACTGCATCCAGGAGTTCCACTCCAGAGTCCCGCTAGATGGCCTGTGGATTGTGAGTGTGTCTCAGATAGAAGTGTCTCGTAGAGGGCTGAAATCATCCCCTATTCTATTGTATTGTATTATATTCTATATTTGCACTAACAAGCTTGCATCATCCAGGCTATCCAGCATACTCTTGTTCCTCTGTTCTCAGGATATGAATGAACCAGCCAGTTTTGTGCAGGGCTCTGTGGAAGGGTGTCCTGACAGTGATTTGGATAGCCCCCCCTACGTTCCACGTGAGTGTACTGCAGCTGAGTAGTTTCCTGTCTATATAAAATCAATGGAGGAATTTAGTTCATTTATTCATTTCCATTCTGTCTCCATACACACATGCAGGGGTGGTTGGAGGACAGCTGAACACTGGTACACTCTGCATGTCAGCTCAGCAGAACCTGTCCACTCACTACAACCTGCATAACCTCTATGGGCTGACGGAGGCTAGCGCCACCCACAGGTCAGACACAGCACTACAGGGATCAGTGTCTCACTTATCCTGAGACTGTTGGCACTTTTACTTCTGCTTGTTTGAATGAAGCAGATTTGATTTATCTTGTCTACATTACACATTTGTAACTGTAGTTGGAAGATCAGTTATAGCCTTTGACTCTCAGTGCCCTGGTGAAGGTCCGGGGGTCGCGACCCTTCGTGCTGTCCCGCTCCTCCTTCCCTGGCATCGGCCGTTTCTCCGGAGTCTGGACGGGAGACGTGAGGAGCGACTGGGAGCAGCTCAGATACTCCATTCCTGGTGAGGGGAAAGACATTCCCATCTCCGTTCCAAGCCTTTCCTATTCTCAACGAGATTGCCAAAGCCATTCACAAGCCCTGTGTGTTTTAGCCATCAGAGTATTAATGGTACTGATGCACCATCCAGACAGTACATGTTGCAGTGTGCTCTTACTCAGCGGTTTGTCTCTATTGTCTTTAGTTAAAAGAGTGCCTAGACAGAGTTGGAGTCTTTTCAGTGGTAGTTATCTATGGACTTGAATGAGGGGTTTGAACAGAAAAATACCCAGACTTGTAATGGAACCAATTTATTTGACTGTATGTAGCTAGCAATTACAGATATTACAGCCTCTGACTGCCTGACATCAAAGTTAAATAATGAATACAGTAATAATGAATAAAGGGAATTAATATGTTCAATATCCATCTGTCCCTCCACCCCCCCAGCGGTGCTGCTGTTTGGCCTGTTTGGGGTGCCCCTGGTGGGGGCGGATGTGTGTGGGTTCGGGGGGGACACCACAGAGGAGCTGTGTGTACGCTGGACCCAGCTTGGAGCCTTCTACCCCTTCATGAGGAACCACAACGACAAGCCCAACGCTGTGAGTGGTGCTGCGTGTGTGTGTGTGTGTGTGTGTGTGTGTGTGTGTGTGTGTGTGTGTGTGTGTGTGTGTGTGTGTGTGTGTGTGTGTGGGTGGGTGGGTGGGTGGGTGGGTGGGTGGGTGGTTTTATGGTCTTTACAGTTAACTCAGTTGGATAGGAATTTACCACAATTTTTTCCTGACCTGCTAATATCTTTTCACTGTCTCTATGTAACCAAGTGACAATGTTTTCCTATTTACCATGGTGGCTGACCTGCTAGTGTCTTTTCACTGTGTCTATGTAACAGTCCATCAGTCCCATGTATTATGAATGGAAGTAACTCTAGCTCTGTGTGTAGCCCCAGGAGCCCTATGTGTTTGGTCAGGAGGCACAGGCAGCCATGCGTAGCGCGGTGATGTTACGTTACTCTCTCCTGCCGTTCCTCTACACACTCTTCTACCACGCACACACCTCCGCAGACACCGTGGCCACGCCTCTCTTCCTCCAGTACGTCCCTCTACTCCTCTTTTTCAGTTGCCATTGTCCACTCTTCCCTTCTCTCTCTTCAACATTTGGATACTATTGTAACACATCTTATTTACTGTGTTGATACTGTTCTCTGGCCCTCCCTCTCTGTCCATCTCTCCCAGGTTCCCCTCGGACCCTAACTGCCAGACCATAGACAGACAGTTCCTGTGGGGGAGTTCTCTGCTCGTCAGCCCAGTGTTAGAGCAGGGGGCAGTGGAGCTGGCTGCCTACCTCCCCCCGGGGACTTGGTACAGTCTGCACAATGTAAATAGCTCCTAGATTCAATACAGTTATACACTGAGCGTACAAAACGTTACGAACACCTTCCTAATATTGAGTTGGACCTCTTTCACCCTCAGAACAGGCTCAATTTGTCGGGGCACGAACTCTACAAGGTGTCGAAAGCCTTCCACAGGGATGCTGGCCCATGTTGACTCCAATGCTTCCCACAGTTGTGTCAAGTTGGCTGGATGTCCTTTGGGCAGTGGACCATTCTTGATACATACGGGAAACTATTGAAAGACCAGCAGCGTTGCAGTTCTTGACACAAACTGGTGCGCCTGGCACCTACTACCATACCCCGTTCAGAGGCACTTAAATATTTTGTCTTGCCCATTCACCCTTTGAATGGCATACATACACAATCCATGTCTCAATTGTCTCAAGGTTTAAAAATCCTTCTTTAACTTGTCTCCTCCCCTTCATCTACACTGATTGAAGTGGATTTAACAGGTGACAACAGGGGATAATAGATTTCACCTCAATCAGTCCATGGCATGGAATGAGCAGGTGATCCTAATGTTTTGTATACTCAGTGTATTTCTATAGGCCTTTCATAATGTCACTGCTATTAGTTCGCAACTGCTTAAAGGGATTCCTTGGAGACCAAGACCATCTTTTCTGTCGTTAACAGACATAAATTGATAAAAATCCATCTGTGTGAGCCTTTCTTAGGGTCTTGTAGGCTTACTTTAGGACCAGACAAAGATCTGTAATACTGTTGTACTGTGTATACTAGAACCATATTTCAGTGGTCACCTCTTTCATCCCTTCCTCCCTAGGGCCAGCCGTTCTACAGTAAGGGACAGTACCTGCTCCTCCCAGCCCCTCTGGACACCATCAATGTCCATGTGAGAGAGGGACACATCATCCCACAGCAGGTGTGTGTGTCCTCTGGACACAATAGAATTTGGTTGGCTGTTGTTTCATCGTGTGACAAAGCTTCATCTTAGGCCCATATTGTGGGTGTTACATACTGATGGTGGAGGAGGTGAATGAGCTGCCAAACTCTCATATCATGAAATCAATTCAAGTTATTTGTCATAGAACAAGACACCCACAATTCCTTTGTGAAACTGTGATAAAACCTAAAATGAAATAGTCTCTGACAATTTTGTTTTGAAGCTTGTATGAGTTTGTGTAAAACCTGTTGCCTGTCTTAATCAGTAATTATATTATATATTTCAATGAAAAATCCCCTCAAACCCCCTCTAACTGAGATACAGGAGCCAGGCCTGACTACCTCAGCTTCTCGCAGTAACCCTTTCCTCCTGATGGTGGCGCTGTCTGCTGGGGGCTGGGCCTGGGGTGACCTGTTCTGGGACGACGGGGACAGTCTGGACACCTTCCAGAGAGGAGACTACTCCTATGTTATCTTCATCGCTGGACAGGTAGGAGATGTAGAGGTCACATAGGGTCCTGAGTTTTTCCTGATCACATGACCTAACCAAGGAAAACTCTGGGCCCTAGTTATAGCCCACTTCAAGGCTATCCCTGATGCAGTGAACATATATATATTTTTAAATTAGTAGTATGTTTTATGCAACATCTTTTTGAGTGCGGACCCATCACACCTTTTGTTTGTCCTACTTCAAGGTATCTGGGTAGGAAAAACGTAGGGCCCTAAATTGACTTTAAAGAGAGGATGGAGATCAGAGAATTATCTCGGGTGATTTGGATGTTTCTGCAGTACAGTATATTTCTAGCAATGCTCTCAAGATTGAGATCCAGGTCCAATCCAATCAGGATAGAAGACATACTCTTTCCCTGCCATCCTGTAAACAGTAGACCTAACTGTAATATCTAATGTATTGTGGTACTATACATGTGTGTGTTTGCCAGTGGGGATCAATACGGTTTTCATTTGATCCAGTCCCAGGTGGTGAGTGACCCCCTGCGTCAGAACGGGGCGCTGGACGGGCTGGTGCTGGGAGGGGTGCGGGTGTTTGGGGTGCCCTCCCCACCCCGCTATGTATGGGCTAACGGAAAGAAAGTGTGGGATTTCTCTTATCGGACTGACACCAAGGTGAGCTGTAGTTGGCTGAGTTACCTCTATAGAGCGTGGGATTTCTCTTATCGGACTGACACCAAGGTGAGCTGTAGCTGGCTGAGTTACCTCTATAGAGCGTGGGATTTCTCTTATCGGACTGACACCAAGGTGAGCTGTAGCTGGCTGAGTTACCTCTATAGAGTGTGGGATTTCTCTTATCGGACTGACACCAAGGTGAGCTGTAGCTGCCTGAGTTACCTCTATAGAGTGTGGGATTTCTCTTATCGGACTGACACCAAGGTGAGCTGTAGCTGGCTGAGTTACCTCTATAATGTGTGGGATTTCTCTTATCGGACTGACGCCAAGGTGAGCTGTAGCTGGCTGAGTTACCTCTATAAAGTGTGGGATTTCTCTTATCGGACTGACACCAAGGTGAGCTGTAGTTGGCTGAGTTACTTCTATAGAGTGTGGAATTTCTCTTATCGGACTGACACCAAGGTGAGCTGTAGCTGGCTGAGTTACCTCTATAGAGCGTGGGATTTCTCTTATCGGACTGACACCAAGGTGAGCTGTAGCTGGCTGAGTTACCTCTATAGAGCGTGGGATTTCTCTTATCAGACTGACACCAAGGTGAGCTGTAGCTGGCTGAGTTACCTCTATAGAGTATGGGATTTCTCTTATCGGACTGACACCAAGGTGAGCTGTAGCTGGCTGAGTTACCTCTATAGAGTGTGGGATTTCTCTTATCAGACTGACACCAAGGTGAGCTGTAGCTGGCTGAGTCACCTCTATAGAGTGTGGGATTTCTCTTATCGGACTGACACCAAGGTGAGCTGTAGCTGGCTGAGTTACCTCTATAGAGTGTGTGATTTCTCTTATCGGACTGACACCAAGGTGAGCTGTAGCTGGCTGAGTTACCTCTATAGAGTGTGGGATTTCTCTTATCAGACTGACACCAAGGTGAGCTGTAGCTGGCTGAGTTACCTCTATAGAGTTCAGAATTAAGAAATAGTAGAACGAACAGTCTAATTCTGCCTGCCTGTCTATTCTATTCTAATCTATGGTATAATTTGATCAATTGTTTATAATCCTTTCTTTCTGTGTCTGTCTAGGTTCTGACGGTGACCAGCCTGGCCCTGCCCATGTCAGAGGTGTTTGAAGTCCTGTGGACCTTGTGAGCCTTATGAACTGTATGACTTAGTGGACTCTGACCCAGTAGACGGCCTCTCAGGTGGTTCTGGAACTCCTGACCTCGCACATCTCTGACAAAAACCTCCACCCAAAGTTTCCCCTCAATCACTGCTACCCTGGGTAAGACATTGCTCTAATAGACTCCTGGGTTTCTGAATGGACAGACTACACTGAAGAATTTTTGGAAATCATGTTTTTATAATCAACTGTATTTTCAATAAAATGATGTGAACTGAGTGAACTGTGTGGGTTAAAGCTCTATCAGATATCTCTCCATTTCCTTGTTGTTGCAGATGAGTGATTACATGACATTGTCTCAGGTGAGTTGCTGAGACAGTGGTGTGAGATACAATATTGTGGTCATTCTAGAACACTAGGCTGAAATGTATTGTTGTTTTACTATTTTAATTTGTCTCTAAGAATATATAAATCTGTTTATCTTTCTAACCTTTTATTTTATTTGTTAAGCACTTTTGAAATGCATCACCTGTAAGAAATGTTCTCTATAAATAACATTTGATTGATTGATAAATCTTGTGCTGAGGAGGACAGCATTGGCTCTACACAATTGTTTGAATTAATTGAATATGAATCTAAAATTGACCAGAATATGCCCATTCTGTACTCTTCTAGTATGATGGTAGGCTCTGTGTTAAGTCTCACCAAATTACTTCCAGTGATATTGCCACATTGTTACCATTAAAGGCAATTGATAGCTCTGGGTTTGTTTCCCCTAAGCTAAGCATTGTTTCTCATGTTCTCCTATTAGTGAGCTGTCACCACTCAGTGTTTGAATGTGCAGTCAATTATCTCTTTCTTAATCTACTTCATAGTCCCGAGGGCGGTCTAAGGCACTGCTTCTCAGTGCTACTACAGACCATGGTTCGATTCCAGGCTGTATCACTTCCGGCCGTGATTGGGAGTCCCATAGGGCAGCGCACAATTGGCCCAGCGTCGTCCGGGTTTGGCCAGGGTAGGCCGTCATTGTAAATAAGAATTTGTTCTTAACTGACTTGCCTAGTTAAATAAAAATTGTCTTCCCATCTGGAACATCTGCCTTATAACTCAGTGCAGTTAAGCTCAATACAGTTACATATTGTAAACAATTCTGAATTGTACAAAATATCATACCTGTAGTATGGTTATGTTAGCTTATGTTTTAAATTCTTTTTTGTTATTGTTTAAAACATTGGCCTCAAATACCTTGTTTTGAAATAGTCATTTTGAGATGTGCTGTTTATTGTTTAAATGATTGCTCATTGTCCTTGCTGCTCGTGGTTTACCTGCCATATATAAGAGTTCCAGCGGGACATCTGAGATCCGCGTCATGCTGCTCCGACTCCAGCTCCTAGTCCTGATGATGCTCATGTGAGTTCGGGATCAGCCAACTGCAGTGAAGCTTTCGGCATTGACCTCTAAAACGTCATACTATGATAAAAGGTTAGCCTTACTTAGATGTATCATTGTGATGTGTTGACGATCATTTGCTTTTGCTAATAAGACAAACATACTTCCAAATGTAAGGTGATCCTAATAGTTGACTGGTCCGTGCATTCACAGAAGCAGCCTTTATCCAGTCTGCCATCCCGGAAGCAGAGGAATTTGGGGGTTGGGTTAGAGAAACATAGCAGCTCTGCGTGCGGTAGAGAAAGACCGCACGGATACAAACACTCACACCGCGTAACAAAATACCGAAGACGTGACCTCAAACTACACGGATACAACCACCATAAACATCGCTTCGGAATGGATAAGCGGCAAAGACAGTAGTCTCGGGTGGGACAGAGGGTGAGAAAGCAAGACCGCATCGCCTGTGTTTTTGAGTGTGCATTTATTTATTAAGTCCTCTGCTCGCACAGGTGTACACCGATGACCGAGAAGGAATCAAACGACCTCGTTTATTATGGATAAGGTTATGCTGTTGTAGCCTACACGACCCCCTTATTTCCCAAGCTAGGCTATTCCTTTGGCGAACTATGCGGGTTGGTCGGGATGTGCACTGCATGTGATGGGGAGAAATTTGAGGACATAGGCCAGCCAACTAGACTAAAATATGTATTCGTGATGGTAGGCTTAACTACAGATACAATCCCTGCCCGGCCAAACCGATAGCAATGTCGGAGAGGCAGGAGAAGGACCGGGCCCGTGAAAAATAATGGTGCGGCAGCGAGAATCCCGCTGTTTCATCCTCTCCTGTCAAATGGATGTTGCCTGTCATTGATACAATGTGTCAATAGTTGACGTAGCCTCGTCATCACGGACTGCACGCCACTCTTGAGGATACTCATCTGTTACTATGTCGCGTAGGCTATTGATAGCCTACAGCTATAATTTCCATATAGCTATCTCATTGACTTCATATCTATCTGTTTATAGCTATAACAGGGTCAAATTATAGGCCTATGCCTTGTGAATGTGATTTGGGAAGGTGGGCTAAACCAACAATTTTCAGCTCCCATTCGAGTTGTCTCACCTAGGCTACTTCCATTCAAGCTCTACTTTACTAGGTCTAATGTAAACAGAATACGTATTGCTCTGTCTGTGTCTGATACATAGTCTATTGACTCTTTGCTCATGGAAGTGAGTCAGCCTGAGGGATTGCAACTCACTGAGTGCATGTGGTTATTTCAAGTCTTTTAGCTGCCCCCCAGGCAGTGGTTTGGTGTCACAATCCAGATGAACAGGAGAGGCAGTTAATTATGGAAGCCTCCTCTATTCAAATGTCAGCAGCCTGACAAGTTTGTTAGCGTGGCCCGGAGGTGAACTAGGACCCACTGATCTGAGGCACTGGAATCCTCTGCCTGTATAGTCATTGAGGCTGGCAGGACACAGTGGGTGAACTAGGACCCACTGATCTGAGTCACTGGAATCCTCTGCCTGTATAGTCATTGAGGCTGGCAGGACACAGTGGGTGAACTAGGACCCACTGATCTGAGGCACTTGAATCCTCTGCCTGTATAGTCATTGAGGCTGGCAGGACACAGTGGGTGAACTAGGACCCACTGATCTGAGGCACTGGAATCCTCTGCCTGTATAGTCATTGAGGCTGGCAGGACACAGTGGGATACTGTACTGATACACTCGCTCTGTAATCTCGTTGGGGAACGTTTAGTTGTTTCAGAAAATCCTTTTGTTTGAAGTGTTTCTGAACAAAACAACTCCATACAGCAAGGCAGAAGGAGATGAATACTAAATGAGATGAATGGCTGCAGATAAAATGATGACCGACTGCAGACTTCACACTCACAGGAGAGTCACACCTTCTTTGGAAAGCTGTCTCCATTGTTGGAATGCTACAGTAGGACCAGTGTGAGGTGACCGAGGCTGAAGTGGAGGAGACAAGGCAATGTGTGAACACACACTGAGGTGATGACTGCATGGAAGAAGGAGAGAGCATTGTGCTATATCAGTCAGGCTCCCTGCTTAGTCATATGCTGAATATGGAATCATATCACACTCTGACCTCTTCTCGCCCTGCTGCTATCATACCGACCAGAATAACCTCAGGCTATGGATACACACAGAGAACTGGTTATTGCTGTTTTACCACCAAATAACCTCTAACTTCCCTGTTTTGGTGGAGATCTCCACTGTCTATCAACTGGTTGGGGTAGCTGTTGTCTGGGGTGACCAGAAGGAGAACAATGGACTATGAGATGTAGCTTTAATCTGCTGAGGTATGGATGGAAGGTCCAGAGGGGTATGGTTGACACTGAACACCTGGTATAGTGAGTTCAGCCTGGTTTACTACTGCTCATTTGCAAGTGGATTCAATGGATTGGCTTTGTTCTGTAAGCAGTTACCATGCAAATGTCCGTGTGAGCAGCTCAGCGCTATGGCCAGAGGGCTTTTAGGATGGTTGTAGTACTGAAGTATAGTGTGTACATGCAGTGTTCTAAGAAAGGTAGCCTAAAAGAGAAACGTAATCATTGTAAAGTGTTACCTGGCCAAATGAGTACATTTGTTGCATTCCTAGGAACCTCACTCACTCTCCCTAGCCTGGTACCCGGTCTTTTTTTAAATATTATTTATTTTTCTCCCCTTTTCTCCCCAATTTTTCGTGGTATCCAATCGCTAGTAATTACTATCTTGTCTCATCGCTACATCTCCCGTATTGGTGTTCGGGAGAGACGAAGGTCGAAAGTCATGCGTCCTCCGAAGCACAACCCAACCAAGCCGCACTGCTTCTTTAACACAGCGCGCCTCCAACTCGGAAGCCAGCCGCACCAATGTGTCGGAGGAAACACCGTGCACCCGGCTCCCTTGGTTAGCGCGCACTCCACCACAGGAGTCGCTGGAGCGCGATGAGACAAGGAAAATCCCTACCGGCCAAACCCTCCCTAACCCGGACGACACTAGCCCAATTGTGCGTCGCCCCATGGACCCCCCGGTCGCGGCCGGTTGCGACAGAGCCTGGGGGTGAACCCAGAGAGGCCCTGGTACCCGGTCTTTTTGTGCTGTCCTGCCAATTCCTATGATCATTGTCAGTCCAAAGACCATAGCAGTTGGCAAGATGGCACAAACATATCTGGGACCAGGCTTCAGTACATACTCACTGGCCTTGCCTGGATTCCAGGGCAGAAGACTTCCTGTCCGAGTCCTGATAAGCCAGTAGGAAGTTACCCGTAGATGCTGATCTTGTGTCAGTTTTGCATTTCCTCCACAAATGGTTAGAAGTGGGAGAGGGGAAGCTGATCCTAAATCTTTACAGAGGGGAAACGTCACCCTGGAGCCCTGTTAACAGGAAGTCAGGGGCATAGAGTTAATCAGAGGAGGTAAACATGGCTACCTCCCAAATGGCACTCTATTCTCTATGTAGCGCAGTACTTTCTACCTCGGCACATAGGGCTCTGGACTAAAGTAGTGCACCATATAGGGGATAGGGTGCCATTTGGGTCACAGGTCATGACGCAGGGTTCTGAGGAAGAGGACAAGGAGGGAACATTCCACACATTCAGGAGTAGTGGGGCACTGGGAATGTGTTCCATGTCATAGACTGTAGTGATAGGGAACTGGGCTACATTATCATAGGGTCGCACAGAGGAACTTACACACTATGGAGTAACACTGATATGCCAGTAGCGCTAGTGGCCAATTCCAGTCATAGCAGAAAGATTGACTGGAGTGAACAGCAAAATGATTTTGTTTACAGTCCTTGGATAGTCTCTTTCATCATCCGCTGTGAAAGCTATGAGTCTGGCACATGAGACCAATCATAGTGTAGTCTCTTTCATCATCCGCTGTGAAAGCTATGAGTCTGGCACGTGAGACCAGTCATAGTGTAGTCTCTTTCATCATCCGCTGTGAAAGCTATGAGTCTGGCATGTGAGACCAGTCATAGTGCACAGTTGTGTGACATGTTGAGAATAGCCATAGATGCTGACATCTGTTTGCTCCTAATAACAGACTAGGATTTCACATGGAATGATTGACCAGGTTTGTGTAGTGTGTGTGTGTATGTTTATTCAAGGTGGGGGACACACTTGCACACACACGCCTACACTAACAGAGCCAAGTGTGTGAGTCAAGATAGTTGACGTGGCATAGGGAAACACTAACTGTGAATCTTTGTTGCATGCCAGGGTTGACTTGTCGGGGTAAGAACACACTAATACTATACAAACATCACAGTGTAACTTGAGCACAAATGTCTGTCACGGCCTTTAAATGAAAACTCAAACTGTAAGAGAGTTAGCTTTGCCGTGTTAGATTGTATAACGATTATATACGTTGCCTTCACAAAGTATTCACACCCCTCGATTTATGTTATAGCCTGAATGAAAAATGAATCAAATAATATTTTTCACACCCATCTACACACGATAATAATGACAACGTGAGAAGATGTTTTTAGAAATGTTAGGACATTTTAAAAGCTTTGCACACCTGGATTGTACAATATTTGCACATTATTCTTTAAAAAATTCTTCAAGCTCTGTCAAGTTGGTTGTTGATCATTGCTAGACAGCCATTTTCAATTCTTGCCATAGATTTTGAAGTAAATTTGAGTCAAAACTGTAACTAGGCTACATTGAAACATTCAATATCGTCTTGGTAAGCAACTCCATTGTATATTTGACCTTGTGTTTTAAGATATTGTCCTGCTGAAAAGTGAACTTGTCTCCCAGTGTCTGTTGGAAAGCAGACTGAACCAGGTTTTCCTCTAGGATCTTGCCTGCGCTTAGCTCTATTTGTTTCTTTTCATACAAAAAATCAAGATTCTCTGGTCTGATGAAACCAAGATTGAACTCTTTGGCATGAATGTCAAGCGTCACGTCTGGAGGAAACCTGGCACCATGCTGTGGGGATGTTTTTCAGTGGCAGGGACTGGGAGACTAGTTTGGAACGAGGGAAAGATGAACGGAGCAAAGTACACAGAGATCCTAGATGAGAACCTGCTCAGGACCTCCAACTGGGGCAAGGGTTCACCATCCAACAGGACAACAACCTTAAGCGTACAGCCAAAACAACGCATGGGAGAATCTCCCCAAATATAGGTATGTCAAGTTTGTAGCGTCATACCCAAGAAGAATTGAGGCTGTGATCGCTGCCTAAGGTGCTTCAACGAAGTTCTTAGTAAAGGTTCTGAAAACTTATGTAAATCAAATCAAATTGTATTTGTCACGTACATGTTTAGCAGATGTTATTGCGGGTGTAGCGAAATGCTTGTGTTTCTAGATCCAACAGTGCAGTAATATCTAACAATTCCCAACAATACACACAATATGCACAACCTAAAGGTAAAATAATGGAATTAAGGAATATGTAAATGTGATATTTCAGTTTTTATTTTTAATAAATTAGCTAACATTTATAAAATTCTGTTTTTGCTTTGTCATTATGGGGTATTGTGTATAGATTGATGAGGGGGAAAAAACAATTTAATACATTTTAGAATAAGGCTGTAACGTAACAAAATGGATAAAAAGTCAAGGGGTCTGAATACTTTCCGAAGGCACTGTATATATGATTTGTTAATTTGAATAGGCAAATGTCATACTGTAAAACACTAGTCCTCCATTCTGACCTGATTCTGTCTCTCTCCATCCCTGTCCCCCTCTCTCACCTTTCCTCCTCCCCCCACCCCAGAGGATGGGCGCAGAGTCCTGGTGTCGGTGTAGATGTCTCTCGGTCGGCTCTTGCGACGCGCCTCCTCCAAGGCCTCGGACCTCCTGACCTTTAACCCAGGGTCGGCGGGGTCACGGAATGGCTTGGACGGAGAGATCATCTTCTCCAAGAACAATGTGTGTGTGCACCCTGCCGAGCCCCTGCCGGGCCTGCCCGAACACCATCCAGGTACAGTATATAGCTGTCTAAGAGTCCCCTACATAAGGGTCCTATTCATTAGGGCACACCGTAGCGAACGTCTATGCAACGGAGAAGAGCATTTCTTATCGGACAAGTTCAGGCAGTCCATTCTTGTTTCAGTCCGTTCTCTTGCATTTGGTGCCTAATACATACAACCCTGGGGTGTATTCAGTGAGCTGAACTATTCTGAACATCACAGACATGTAATGAATAGTACTAACGCGATTCCCTATTCTATCTGACCAACAATCTTATTTGTTCTACACCATACATTTCTATCTGAATGTTCTGTAACATTACATCCTCCTGAACAGGCCCCAGCTATGACTATAGCGTTCACCTATTCCTCTGCTGTTCTTCTCTTCCCAGTGTGTCCTATAGTGTCTCTCTCTTTTCCGCCATGTACAGATGAACTCTCACCTGAGAGATATGAGACTGTATGGTTCATTGTCTTTCGTCTCTGCATTTCCTTGTTTGTTCACGAGTCAGATCTCCTTACCTTCTTTTCATGTTATTTCCTCTGTCTCACTTGTTTTGTGTCATACCTAGTAATGTTTCCACGTACAGTATGCCACTGCTTTGCCACCTCTTCCATCATGGTATGGTATGTTAGCTATGGACAGTATGTTTGTGTATCAACTTATTAAGGTTATAGATGTCTAATCTATTATAGTTCTCAGGCCAAAATCTTTTTCCCATGAACCATAAGTCAGATTGACTCCAGGTTTGGTATATCTATCTATCTGACTTCTGGTTCATGGGAAGAAGGTTTTGTCCTGAGGAGAACTGACTTGGTTCAGGCATCCTTTTCTCTTATAGTGTGATCTTCTCAGGTGACTTCGTTGCTTGTGTTTTCTTGTGTGTGTCCTCTCTTTCTCAACCTGTCTCAACCTCTGATGATATGATCTCATCAGGGTGAGTGTGTGTGTTCTTGTTTGTGTTCTTGTCCACATGTCTGTGTTCCTGTGTGTTTGCGGCCATGTTTCTCCATCTCTCTCATGACTCCCTTCTCTCCTCAGGGTACCTGTGTGTGCACATGGAGAAGGATGAGAGCCTGGGAACCACTCTGATCCTAACCTGGGTTCCCAACTCCCGCATCCAGAGACAGGACGAGGAGGCATTGCGTTACATCACCCCAGAGAGCTCACCTGTCCGCAGGAACGCTCGGCGCAGGCCCCGCAGGTAGAGTGGGGAGAGGTGGAACGTAATGGACTTCTGTTGGTAGTGATATTGCAATAACTGGTGTTATCGTGAAAACGGCTTGTATCGCGGTAACAGGTTTTATTGCAGTAACTAGTTTTATTGTGATAACTGCTTGTATCCCGACAACTGAGCCTGAACTTTTGTAATTTAGGTGAACACTGTTTCCGGCTGGTGCTTAATTTCCATCTGGTCTTATCTAACTGAATCTCATCCTCTGAAAAACATATTTTACGGTGACACTGTAATGTTAATCCTACCTGCAGGCCCCACTCCCGACACCCTCCTGCCCAGGAGGAAGATGAGGACCGGGAGGAGGAGGAGAGGATCGGGAACGGAACTGGGAATGGAGGGGGCCTGGGTCTGGAGGCCAGCATAGAGCCCCCTCGTCCCCAGCTGCAGCAGTCCCAGTCTGGGGGGGATGAGGGGGATGAGGGGTCCTGTGAGCTGTCGGCTGACGAGGTGAGCAGGGACAGCACCATGGGCTCGGACTCGGACACCACCTTCTCCTCACCCTTCTGCCTGTCGCCTGTCAGCGAGTCCCTCTTTGAGAGCAGCGGCTCTGTGTTCCTGGACAATGAGAGCAGGTGAGCTGGGAGGGGATGGGTTTGTGTGTGTGGATAATACAGACCTTGGTTCAAATTGTAATTTTAATAATTTCAAATACTTTATTAGGGCTTGATTTGAGTTTGCATGTTGTCATTAAACCAATAGAAAAAGTCAGGCTAATCCAAATACTAAAAGTATTTCAAAGATTTCCGTATTTGAATGCAGGTCTGTTATGTGTGCACGTATTTGTTTGTGACTTGTGTTTGACATGGATACGAATAGGGTGTTTTGGTGAGAAAAATGAAAGTTATTATCAGTTGGAGTTTGTGTGAATTATCTATGCGAGGTAGCTATTGATATGCAGGGCACAAATGGAGCTGTAGTTTCCATGGTATTTATAATTTATGTATGTATTGAATCCAGTCTCTGTCGGTTCAGACGCTGAATATTGGTGTCTTATCTCGCAGTGGAGACATATTGAAATAGTTTAAGCATAGAAGCACATGACAGAAATGCTTCCAACTTGTTAAATACATATTTGAAACTGACTGCCTGAATGCCAACAAGAACCTGCAACCATTTGCATAAATATTCAATGTATATTTTAGGTAACTGGCAATTTGATCGTTTCCCCACCACTTTATAAAAGAGTTTAAAAAAGAGGGCGAGAGAGCAGCAACAGTTGTCCGTTTTTAAAGGCTATAACCTTGAATAATGTTGAACCCACACTCCAAATGCCAGTTTCTCACCTCACAAGACAGAATTTCTCACCAGATCAAGGTAGTTGTAATAGGCCAAACCTACCACATGGTGGAGCCACAGAGAAGAGCATAAGTACTCTTACTGTCATTGTGGGAGGTTCACACTTCACACAGCATTTTTTAAATTAAACCTTTATTTAACTAGGCAGGTCTGTAAATGAGAATTTGTTCTTAACTATTACTGCCTCCCAAGGCTGGATGTGTGCACTCTGTAGGGAGAGAAAGGGCTGTTAAAGCAGATCATTACAAAGTTATGGTAATATCCTGTAGATGTAGGTTCTTATTGGCAACATGGGCCAAAACACACACATTGTCCTTCGCTAAATCAATCCAATTAAAGCAGCTTAGTTAGCAGTTAGGAGTTAGCAGTTAGGAGTTAGCAGTTAGCACACACATTCATTATATGGTCCATGCAGGAATTCTACCGATAGCCTTGGTGTTGCCAACACTCTGCTCCAACCAACTAAACCATCTGGACTAAACCACTATCATGTTGCTGTACTGACCTTATGGCCATTCTCCTTTATACATCCCTCAGAGGTCGTTTCCACACAGAGGTATTTGGCCAGAAACACAGCCCAGGATGAGGGAGTTTGAAGTGTGTGTGTGCGTTTGTCCATTTAACACTAAGTGCAGTTAGTGTGTGACTTGGCAGCTTTCTCTTGCACTGCCTCTAACCTTTTCTTCCTCTCCCTCTCTCTTTCTCTTTTTCTTCCTTTCTCTCTCTTTCTCTCTCTATCCTTCGCTAATGTTTCACTTTAACCCAATCTCCATTTTTTTTCTCCCTGTACTTCCTCTCCCCCTCTTCACTCCCTCTCCCTCCCTGGGTCTGTGTGAAACTCTCTTTGATTCCTCCCTGCTCCTGGGGTTGTTGTGCTGGGCTGTGTGTCAACTGGGTGGATTAGAGGAATGGAGAGTGGTCTGGTTCGGGCCTACAGGCAGCAGCCAACCCCTCTGGAACAGCACAGCTCTCAGCTTTAATTGACACTGTTAAGGGGCCTGGGACTGGAAACATGTCACTAGGAATCATGCAGAGAGAAATAATCTGTGTGTAAGAAAGTGAGTGGGGAGAGGGAGAAAGAGGCCTTGTGTAAGACAGCGAGAGAGTACATTATGTTGGTGTGTGGGAGAGACTGTGTATTGTAGCTTGTGTGTGTGTGTGTGTGTGTGTGTGTGTGTGCGTGCATACGTGTTCACAATGCTATTATTGTTTCACACTTTTGAAACTCATCTATATGGTTAAGCTATTAGTGGCTCCAGTACAGCATCTACAGTTGAAGTCGGAAGTTTACAAACACTTAGGTAGGATGCCATTTTCAACCACTCCACAAGTTTCATGTTAACAAACTATAGTTTGGCAAGTCGGTTAGGACTATCAACTTTGTGCATGACTCAAGTAATTTTTCCAACAATTGTTTACAGACAGATTATTTCACTTATCATTCACTGTATCACAATTCCAGTGGGTCAGAAGTTTACATACACTAAGTTGACTGTGCCTTTAAACAGTTTGGAAAATTCAAGAAAATTATGTCATGGATTTAGAAGCTTCTGATAGGCTAATTGACAATTTGAGTCAATTGGAGGTGTACATGTGGATATATTTCAAGGCCTACCTTTAAACTCAGTGCCTCTTTGCTTGACATCATGGGAAAATCAAAAGAAATCAGCCAAGACCTCAGAAAATAAATGGTAGACCTCCACAAGTCTTATTCATCCTTGAAAGCAATTTCCAAACGCTTGAAGGTACCACGTTCATCTGTACAAACAATAGTACGCAAGTATAAACACCATGGGACCACGCAGCCGTCATACCGCTCAGGAAGGAGATGCGTTCTGTCTCCTAGAGAGGAACGTACTTTCAGTCCTATAGAAAATGTGTGGGCAGAACTGGAAAAGCATGTGTAAGCAAGGAGACCTACAAACCTGACTCAGTTACACCAGCTCTGGCAGGAGGAATGGGCCAAAATTCACCCGACTTATTGTGGGAAGCAAGTGGAAGGCTACCCAAAACATTTGATCCAAGTTAAACAATTTAAAGGCAATGCTACCAAATAATAATTGAGTTTATGTAAGCGTCTGACCCACTGGGAATGTGCTTAAATAAATAAAAGCTGAAATAAACAATTCTCTCATATTATTCTGACATTTCACATTCTTAAAATAAAGTGGTGATCCTAACTGACCTAATACAGGGAATTTTTACTAGGATTAAATGTCAGGATTTGTGAAACTGAGTTTAAATGTATTTGGCTAAGGTGTATGTAAAATTCCGTCTTCAACTGTATATGGCTCCAGTACAGCATCTATATGGCTCCAGTACAGTATTCTAAACCACTGAATGTAGTGCGTCTGTAGGACAAAATTGCTATTATTTTTCTTTATCTTTAAAACTTTTAAATTCATAATGTATCAAGTATTTTGCTGCCCTGTACAATTGTTAGAATCCTTAACATAGGTAATTAAATGATAGTGAATTTCCATGCAAATGTACAGTAATATATTTATATAACATAAAACCTATTTTTTAGCTCTCCTCCTCTCCCTGCCCTCCCCAGAGTTTTGATTAGATGTTTTTATACTAAACAAAAATATGAATGCAACACGTAATGTGTTGGTCCCCTGTTTCATGAGCTGAAATATAAGATCTCAGAAATGTTCCATACGAACAAAAAGCTTTTTTCTCTCAAATGTTGTGCACGAATTTGTTTACATCCCTGTTGGTGAGCATTTCTCCTTTGTCAAGATAATCCATCCACCTGACAGGTGTGGCATATAAAGAAGCTGATTAAATAGCATGATCATTACACAGGTGCACCTTATGCTGGGGACATTTTTATTCTTCACAAAACACAAGTCTACAGATGTTTTGAGGGAGCATGCAATTGGCATGCTGACTGCAGGGATGTCCACCAGAGCTGTTGCTAGATAATTTAATGTTTATTTCTCTACCATAAGCCGCCTCCAACATTGTTTTAGAGAATTTGGCAGAGCCCAACCGGCTTCATAATCGCAGACCACGTGTAACCACGCCAGACCAGGATCTCCACATCTGGCTTCTTCACCTGCGGGATCGTCTGAGACCAGCCACGCAGACAGCTGATGAAACTGTGGATTTGCACAACCGAAGAATTTCTGTACAAACTGTCAGAAACCGTCTCAGGGAAGCTCATCTGCGTGCTGGTCATCCTCACCAGGGGCTTGACCTGACTGCAGTTCACCAACTTCATGGGGCAAATTCTCACCTTCGATGGCCACTGGCATGCTGGAGAAGTGTGCTCTTCATGAATTAATTTCAGTTTCAACTGTAACGGTCAGATGGCGTCGTGTGGGCGAGTGGTTTGCTGATGTCAACGTTGTGACCTGAGTGTCCCATGGTGTGGTTATGGTATGGGCAGACATAAGCTATGAACAAACACAATTATATTTTATCGATGGCAATTTTCAATGCACAGAGATACCATGACGAGACCCTAAGGCCCATTGTCGTGCCATTCATCTACCGCCATCACCTCATCTTTCAGCATGATTATTTACTGCCCTATGTCACAAGGATCTGGACACAACTCCTGCAAGCTGAAAATGTCCCAGTTCTTCCATGGTCTGCATACTCACCAGACATGTCACACACTGAGCATGTTTGGGATGCTCTGGATCTACGCGTACTACAGCGTGTTCCAATTCCTGCCAATATCCAGCAACTTCGCACAGCCATTGAGGAGTGGGACAACATTCCACAGGCCACAATCAACAGCCTGATCAACTCTATGTGAAGGAGATGTGTCGCACTATGTGACGCAAATGGTGGTCACACCAGATACTGACTGGTTTTCTGATCCACGCCCCTACCTTTTCTTGAAGGTAGCTGTGACCAACGGATGCATTTCTGTAGTCCAGTCATGTGAATCCATAGATTAGGGCCTAATGAATCTGTTTCAATTGACTGATTTCCTCATATGAACTGTAATTCAGTAAAATCGTTGAAATTGTTGCGTATTTGTGTATTTAATTCAGATCCCAATTTAGCTGTTTAAAAAGCAGCAGCCAAACAACATAGACCATGACAACTTGCAGAACACTAATGTAAAGCTACATTTAAAACATCTAAAGGAAACTGTGTTAGTGTGTGTCTCTTCACAGTCCACGTTGTTCCTTGAGGTGTTTCATATTTCTTGCCTGAGTTACCATGTCATTTTCCCAGCCTCTGTTCTTACTTGGGGACTGTGTTTTTGAGCTGTGATAACTGGCTGACAAGACAACTTGGTACTTTCAACACATCAGTATTTCTTACAGCGATCGACAGTGATTCAGTCAATCTCTCGTCCACTCTGAGCCAGGAGCGACTGATATGCATATTATTCACATTGGCCCTCCGTGTACATTTGAGGGCCAGACGTGCTGCTCTGTTCTGTGCCAGCTGCAGCTTTTCTAGGTATATTTTTGCCGCACCTGACCGTACAACTGTTTGGTTGCATGTGATGTAAAAAAATCTGAGCATCTCTTTATCACAGACAGACCTCTCCCCATCTTTACAACAATGCAATCAATATGCTTTGCCCTTGACAGTTTACAATCTAATAGAACACCAAGAAGTGTAGTGTCTTCTACTTGCTCAACAGCCACATTATTCATTGCGTTTAGGGACCATGGGGGTTGAGCCCCAGGCTCTGGTTCTCAGGGTGACGCCAGAGCTCTGTCCCTAGGGTAGAGCATCACGTAGGTGGGGAGCTTGTAGCTGTAGCTCCCCTGGCGAGGGACATGCCATTTAAACAGCTTTTACATCTAAACATGCTGTTGACATATACTGAGTGCACTAAACATTAAGAACACCTTCCTAATATTGAGTTGCACCCCCCCAAACCCCCCCACCAGTATATGTCCTGGTGGCTGCCCTCAGAACAGCCTCAATTTGTCGGGGCATGGACTCTACAAGGTGTCAAGCGTTCCACAGGGATGCTGACCCATGTTGACTCCAATGCTTCCCACAGTTGTCAAATTGGCTGGATGTCATTTGGGTGGTGGACCATTCTTGATACCCACCGGAAACTGTTGTGCACTTAAATCTGTTGTCTTGCCCATTCACCCTCTGAATGCCACACATACATACATACAATCCATGTCTCAATTGTTTCAGAACTTGAAAATCCTTCTTTAACATGTCTCCTCCCCTTCATCTACACTTATTGAAGTGGATTTAACAAGTGACATCAATAAGAGGTCATAGCTTTCACCTGGATTCAGTCTATGTCATGGAAAGAGCAGGTGTTACTAATGTTTTGTGCACTCAGTGCATAGTCTGTGTATAACACTGTATACATAGGCTATAGTGTAGTCGCTATAGAGAACAGCATCAGCTATTAGTGTGAACATTTAGCATGAACTAATTGAGATCCACTGATGAGGTAGATGGCATTGAAAACCTCTCCGTAAGCACCCACTGTTATGTTACTGTAAGCTATCTTCACTTCATTGATTAAGTAGACGACATTTAAAACAGGTCCATGTTCAACACCTTCTGTTGATGCTGATTAGTTAACTGGAAAGACCATAGAGACAGTTAGCTTAGCAATATCTCTGACAGTTACAGTAGTTAGCATGTAGCGCAGTTAAAATATTCCTTTGAGACAATGTTTTAATCAATCAAATGTTGTCAGGTTATATTCAAGCAGACCATTAAGTGTGAGACTTGGTTTCTGTATGTTCTCTCTGCACCTCAATGTAATACAATAGGCCTATGACTCAGACTTGGGTTCAAATACTTTCAAAAATCATTTCAAATGCTTCTGCCGGGCTTGATTGAGTGGCTCCGATAGAAAAGTCCCAAATCTGCAAAGCCCACTCACCTGGCACTCCAGACAGGCTAAAGCAAAGGCTCAAAATATTTGAAAGATTTCAAATAGTATTTGAGCCCAGGTTTGCTATGACTAGGTTTATATTGAGACAGACAGAATCTCCCCACTTCTCTGTGCTGTAGTGTCCCAGAACTGGGACCTTGTTCATGATTTGATACATGATCCAGAGGGCAGTGAATCTGACCAATGAGGGGAGACCTTGCTGTCTCTGTGGATCTCACATTATTTTCCCATATACAGGTATGTGACGACCCGAGACATGATCAATTCACAACCATTGATTTAGTTTGAAACTGACCAGCTCTGGCTCCTCTCATGGGACCAATAGGCTGTTTGTATTTATTATGGACTTAGAGAAATACTGTTCCATCAGCATACAAGGAAACAGCATTTAAATGTACATGCTTTTCCATATTATTGACTTGTGTTTACCTGCCCCATTAATACATCACTGTGCTTCTCAGGTCTGGCTCTCCGAGACGTGTCTTGGGGTGTGTTTTGGTTGTTAGTTGTTTGATTTACCCCCTTACCCAGTTGTGTGTGTTAACGCAGTTGTGGAACCCCCAGCTCAGGTTACAGTGTGGGGAAAACAGTGGCCGTGGGGGAATGACTGGAGAAATTGGAAGGCAGACGCTGTGATTTGTGTGTGTGTGCACAGTTTCTGTTGTATGCACTGTGTGTGTGTGCACAGTTTCTGTTGTATGCACTGTGTGTGTGTGCACAGTTTCTGTTGTATGCACTGTGTGTGTGTGCACAGTTTCTGTTGTATGCACTGTGTGTGTGTGCACAGTTTCTGTTGTATGCACTGTGTGTGTGTGCACAGTTTCTGTTGTATGCACTGTGTGTGTGTGCACAGTTTCTGTTGTATGCACTGTGTGTGTGTGCACAGTTTCTGTTGTATGCACTGTGTGTGTGTGCACAGTTTCTGTTGTATGCACTGTGTGTGTGTGACGTGCGTGGTTCCCCCCCACAGTAACCGCCATGCATTCTTCTCATTCTCTGTCCCATGGTGTAAGCCAGAACAATCTCAGGACATTAAACAAGAGACCACAACAGGGCAGTAAATAGACTCCTGATATTCAACACTAGCCACAGGCAGTACATAGCACTCCGGACCCTGTTTGCCATATCTATGCTTATGTGTTGTTAGAATTACATCTGTGTGCAATGCAATGATTCTCCAAAATCATGGTCCCATCAGTTTCCCTTAGACGCTGATCTAAGGTCTGTTTTTCATTTAGCCAGTAATAGTTGTGGGTGTAAGTTAATCTGATCCTATAACCAACTCAACTTCTCCCCTCTCATTTTCTCAGGGAGCTGTGTGATGAGTCCATGACCCATTCGGCTAGCTCCGCCTCCAGCCTGGACAGCCACGCTCCCTCTGAGAACAACAGCCAATCACAGGGCATGCGGTGGGAGGAACAGCAGAAGGTGCTGGCGTTGGAGCAGCTGGGGGGAGTGTTCCGGGTCGACCTGGGTCACATGAGGTCGCTCCGCCTCTTCTTCAGGTCAGCCAGGGGTCATGGGGGGGGGGGGGGTCATGATGTCTGGATATTTTATGACCTCAGGAACTTTACTCTCATAACAACTCAATCAAGGAAATGTTTCTGAAATTCTTCTCCAACTGAGAGTTTGCTGTATATGTTATAAGCCATGTTTTAGCAGTGCAGGAACATTGTATGTGTATTTCTTTCAGCCAGTGTTTCTGTATGTTTGAATGGTATGTTGTGATTCCAGTGATGAGGCGTGTAACAGTGGTCAGATGGTGATCGCCAGCAGGGAGAGCCAGTATAAGGTCCTCCACTTCCACCACGCAGGTCTGGACAAGCTGGCTGAGGTCTTTCAACAGTGGAAGTGCTGCAGAGAGACCCAGCTCAAAGACCAGGTGAGACATGTTAGCATTGGGGCTAGATATCATGTTCCTACAGTGTTAGCATTGTGGCTAGATACCATGTTATTTCAGTGTTAGCATAATGGCTAGTTCCTTTATCTCTCGCTCTCTGCCCCACACCCATCTGTCTCGCTCTCTCTCTGCCCCCCACCTATCAATCTCTTTCTCCTCCCTCTCTCTTCCAGGTAGTGGATGAGAAGTCATGTATGCAGTTCTCCATCCGGAGGCCCACCCTACCGTCCGCTGAGACCCACCCAGAGGAACGTCTGTACCGCCGCCTGGACGTCACCACCTGGCTCCGACACCTCAACCACAACGGACAGGTGGAAGAGGAGTACAAGCTACGCAAGGTGAGTCTGTAACTGGGATAAGACCTTGGAAGACTGACAGACTTGCTTACATTTGTATACGATGATGTGTCTCTCTATTATGCATGGGAATATTTGGGAGCAGATTTCTGAAATAAAAATGACATGGAGCTGATTTCCTGGTGTTTTTAGTCTTAAGTCAAACAATGGAAATGCAAAAAAACATTTTCTTTTTACAAAATTCTTGGAGGCCAAATAAAACCACCTGCAGCACTAATTCGGCCCATGGGCCACCAGTTGGGGAACCCTGGTGTAGTTACTGTAGCTAACATTGTTGAATTCTAGACTTCTACTACCCAGGCTGATCATGTCCTCTCTGTCCCCCCCAGGCCATCTTCTTTGGGGGCATTGACCCTTCCATCCGCGGGGAGGTGTGGCCCTTCTTACTGCACTACTACAGCTGTGACTCCTCCTCCCAGGAGAGAGAGGCCTGGAGACTGCAGAAACGCTCCGAGTACCATCACATCCAGCAGAGGAGGTAGGGGGCTGGGGGGTTTACTATAACTAATGGCTCTCCATCCAGGGGAGCTGCACTGCTGCTGACCGTGTGTGTGTGTGTGTGTGTGGGGGGGGGGGTGTGTTCTATTGTGTTGTTTTCGATGAAAGAAGGACATTCATGTGGTTAATTTATACAAAGGAATAAGGTGGCACCAAGCCATATCCTGCTCACTGTTACAGACACAGACACACACACACAGACACACACACACCTTGTGGTTTCACTTTGCAAATGGAGCAATCAATAGACACAATTACAGAACGTGTTATGGGAGTGCTGGGTGTAAATTAACAGGCCACCTGGGTAAAAACATGTAATCGCTGATCAAATCATATTCTCATATTCTATCAATATAATGACTACAGCTCGATACGCACACACCACGCACGCAGGCACCACGCACGCAGGCACCACGCACGCAGGCACTACGCACGCAGGCACCACGCACGCAGGCACCACGCACGCAGGCACTACGCACGCAGGCACTACGCACGCAGGCACTACGCACGCAGGCACTACGCACGCAGGCACTACGCACGCAGGCACTACGCACGCAGGCACCACGCACGCACGCACGCAGGCACCACGCACGCAGGCACCACACACCGCGCACGCAGACACCACGCACCACACACCACGCACGCAGGCACCACACACCACGCACGCAGGCACCACACACTAAAAGAGAGTAAAGGGTGCAACCAGTCAGTTTATTTTAGCCTCCCAGCGTTACTTGTCTGTGTGTCTGTCCCTAATTTGAGTCATTTAGAAGACGCTTGTCCAGAGCTACTTACAGGAGCAATTAGGGTTAAGTGCCTTGATCAAGGGCACATTGACAGATGTTTCACCTAGTCATCTTGGATATTCGAACCAGCGACATTTTGGTTAATGGCCGTACGCTCTGAACCGCTAGGCTACCTAAGCTTCCACACAGTGTGCATGTGTGCGCAAGTGTGTGTGCACGAGTGCACAGAATTGATATGATAATTGGCCGGTCTTCAGCGGAATGGCGTATTAACCTTTAGAATACATCAGAAGATGTAATCCAGATCAGCCAATTAGACGCTCTATTCCTCGTGTGATGTGATGAGACTGATGGAAAAACACTTGACTGAGCCTCCAGGGGCCATTGGCTCATCATTAAGACCCTGGAACTACAGTCTCTGCCTTCTAAAGGTGGTGGCACCGGTAACACTCTGCTTAAAGCCTACAGATGTAATGCATTATGATGCAGGTATAATAACTGATTAGACTTGTCATGAACATGTATGACACCCTTATAATCATCTGTTTGTGATCCTGACTAAAGACCAGCCCCTGTTAATTAAACCATTTAGTTCTATATGGAAATATAACATTAGATTATATATATATGTCACATTTTGAAGAATCAATTATTGCTTGTTTGATTTGATGTTCTGTGCTGTAGCCAGTACTGTTGAAGATGTTAAACATGGATGATCCTGCTGGAGAGGAGAGAGATGTCAATATATACCTGTTCTGAACAAACACTGGAGGAGGATAGGGTTGTGGAGAGTTGATTCAGTTTGCTCGTCTATTTTCTACAAGGTCTGATGTCTCTGTGGTCTTACATGTTAATGTTGAGTTACACGATTAGGGGATTCTGGTAGCAGGACCAGGTACAGCTGCTGACAGTTCTCCAGAAAGGGAGGGAGAGGCATGGAGGGAGAGAGGGGACAAGGGACTGGGAGAGAGGGATCAAGGGACTGGGAGAGAGAAGGAGTGAGGGAAGAGACACCGAGGGAGAGGCAGACAAACACAGAAAGTAAACAGTTGCGTGAAGTTGCATCAGGCCTAGTGTTATTGTTCCTAGCGAGGCTCAATGAAAAACAAATAGTGTTAATTAAATCCCCTCTGCTCTGCTCGTTAGGGTAGGGGTCAGGTTCTCAGCCAGAGAGTGATGGCAGGGGGTTAGGGTTAGATCATAGGTTGTTTAAGTGGTTTACAGTGCTCCAACATCCTCACCCTACCCTTTTTCTGACATCCTATCAAGGGTTAAATGAAAAGTTAATTTTTGAAGTTGAGTAACTGCCTTTCAGTTTGGTTGACATTAGTGCATAGCCCCAGTATTTAACCCAGTTTAAAACCCCTTCCTCCCCATGTCTGTCCCTGCCATCCCCAGGTTGTCTATGAGTCCTGAGGAGCACAGTGACTTCTGGAGGAAGGTTCAGTTCACCGTGGATAAGGACGTGGTGAGAACAGACCGCAGCAACCACTTCTTCAGGGGAGAGAACAACCCCAATGTGGAGATCATGAGGTCAGGACAGATGGCTCTGTCTGGGCATTTCCCTCTTTTCTCTTCTCTTACTCTCTCTGCTGTCATTATTTTTCTTTCAATCTTACACTTTCTCTCCCCTACCACTCCCCTTTCTCTTTCCTCTCATCTCTATCCATATCCTTTCCTCTCTGTCTTTATTCTATATTTCACTCTCTCCTCTCTTACCACTCTTTCTCACTCTTTTCCCCTCCCTTTCTTCCTCATCTTTTCAATTTCTCATCATCTTTCCTATCCCATAGTCCAGTGCACAGGAGGTAATATTGTACATGAATATCATATTCTGAACCCTGGGGGAAGCTAGCTAATGACTTTCATGCTTTATTGACTCCCAGTAAGTTGTTAGAGCACTAGTTCTGATGCATACTTACAGCTAATAGCTTCCCAAACGAGGAGCTAAAGGCTTTCAGAACCAGGCTGTTTGTTAAGTGACTCTCATGGCTGGATCTCAGTATTGGTAAAAGTAACTGGGTCTAGTAGAGTAGGGGTGGGGGAGGTTAGAACTCTCATGGCTGGATCTCAGTATTGGTAAAAGTAACTGGGTCAAGTAGAGTAGGGGTGGGGGAGGTTAGAACTCTCATGGCTGGATCTCAGTATTGGTAAAAGTAACTGGGTCAAGTAGAGTAGGGGTGGGGGAGGTTAGAACTCTCATGTATTATTATGGCCCAATATTATCTCACCACTTCATATTTGTCTTATTCATTCGCTTACTCTGTTTTAATGCCATAGTGTTAATTAGCTTTAAGTTCCTCTGTGTCCACATCACTAAGGAATGATCATGGTCCACACACTCCAACACAGTCGTGAAGGCACAACAACACCTCTTCCCCCTCAGGAGGCTGAAAAGATTTGGCAGGGACCCTCGGATCGTTATAAAGTTCTACAGCTGCACCATTGAGAGCATCTTGACTGGCTGCATCACCGCTTGGTTTGGCAACTGCTTGGCATCCGACCGCAACGCTCTACAGAGGGTAGTGTGTACGGCCCAGTACATCACTGGGGCCAAGCTTCCTGCCATTAATAAGGACCTCTATACCAGGCGGTGTCAAAGGAAGGCCCTAAAAATTGTCAGACTCCAGCCACCCAAGTCATAGACTGTTCTCTTTGCTACCGAACGGAAAGCGGTACCGATGCACCAATTCTGGAACCAACATGACCCTGAACAGCTTCTACCCCCAAACCATAAGACTGCTAAATAGTTAGTCTGGGTAGCTATTGGTTAACTATTTAACTATCTTCATTGACCCTTTTAGCCTTAACTCTTTTGATTCATCGCGTACACTGCTGTTACTGTTTATCGATCCTGTTACCTGTTATTTCTGCATTTTTCTCTGAATAGTTGGGATGAGAAGTAAGCATTTCACTGTTGGTCTACACCTGTTTACAAAGCATGTGAAAAATCCAATTTGATTTGATCTAATTGATTGTTTTAACGAAAGTGTCTAAACATCTATATGACCTGTTGGTTAGTGTGATGGGTTAGTATGACTTTGTATGTATGACTTGGTATGAGGTAATATGTATGACTTGGTATGAGGTAATATGTATGACTTGGTATGAGGTAATATGTATGACTTGGTATGAGGTGATATGTATGACTTGGTATGAGGTGATATGTATGACTTGGTATGAGGTGATATGTATGACTTGGTATGAGGTGATATGTATGACTTGGTATGAGGTGATATGTATGACTTGGTATGAGGTGATATGTATGACTTGGTATGAGGTGATATGTATGACTTGGTATGAGGTGATATGTATGACTTGGTATGAGGTGATATGTATGACTTGGTATGAGGTGATATGTATGACTTGGTATGAGGTGATATGTATGACTTGGTATGAGGTGATATGTATGACTTGGTATGAGGTGACTATGATCTGTTGATATTGTCTGTGGTGGTGTTCCTCCCTTCCTCCAGGTGTGTGCTGCTGAACTACGCCGTGTTCAACCCAGAGATGGGCTACTGCCAGGGCATGTCTGACCTAGTGGCTCCCCTACTGACCGAGGTGCAGGACGAGAGTGACACGTTCTGGTGCTTCGTCGGCCTGATGGAGAACACCATCTTCATCAGCTCTCCCCGCGACGAGGACATGGAGAGACAACTGGTAAGGGGACAGAGGGACAGATCGTGTCTCTTTCTCTCCTTTTTATTACACACACTTTTCTCTCTTCTCTCTCGCTATCTGTGATTCTCGTGTTTTATTTTGTGTGTGTGTGTGTAGCGTTACATTCATATCCACATTAGTGCCCTAACCATCTCTCTCTCCCCCGTTCCAGATGTACCTGAGGGAGCTGTTGCGTCTGATGCTGCCCCGGTTCCACCAGCACCTGACCCAGCTGGGGGAGGACGGGCTACAGCTGCTGTTCTGTCACCGCTGGATCCTACTCTGCTTCAAACGGGAGTTCCCCGACACCGAGGCCATGCGTATGTGGGAGGCCTGCTGGGCACACTACCAGGTACGCAACTTTACATCAGCATACGCAGAGCAACATCATGTTGTACATGGCATTGGTTTACACAGAGCAACATCATGTTGTACATGGCATTGGTTTACGCACAGCAACATCATGTTGTACATGGCATTGGTTTACACAGAGCAACATCATGTTGTACATGGCATTGGTTTACGCACAGCAACATCATCTTGTACATGGCATTGGTTTACACAGAGCAACATCATGTTGTACATGGCATTGGTGTACACAGAGCAACATGTTGTACATGGCATTGGTTTACACAGAGCAACATCATCTTGTACATGGCATTGGTTTACACAGAGCAACATCATGTTGTACATGGCATTGGTTTACACAGAGCAACATCATGTTGTACATGGCATTGGTTTACACAGAGCAACATCATGTTGTACATGGCATTGGTTTACACAGAGCAACATCATGTTGTACATGGCATTGGTTTACACAGAGCAATATCAAACACACAACATTGGCATACATACACAAATATCAAACAATGTGTGTAATAATGTGTATTAACAACTGTGTGTAACAATGTTAGGAGTTTATAGCCTGGTATAGGTATAACCATACAACATACTGCTTATGGAGATTAGAGTTGGATGTAGACAACCAGACACAGAAACTGTACTGTAGGCAGGCTCTCCACAGTCCAGTATAAATGTACTTTGTCAATAACACGCTATCGCTCCCTCAGACGGACTACTTCCATCTGTTTGCGTGTGTGGCCATCATCGTGCTGTACGGGGATGACGTGACGGAGCAGCAGTTAGCCACCGACCAGATGTTGCTCCACTTCAGTAACCTCTCCATGCACATGAACGGGGAGCTGGTGCTGCGCAAGGTAACGCTAGCAGTTATCCTTAGCATGACGATGCGCTACTCCATCCAAGGCTGGGCCACTTTTCCTCATGCTATGCTAGGCTATACTAGCCTGTTATGCAACGCTAGCATTTTACCCTCTAGTTAGCATACTATGGTGGTTGTTTAATTCTTAACTCATCCCCTCAGTGTACACTCATCGACTGCGCCAAATGGATTTAAAAGGAATGGTGTTTGTAATACAACAAAGCATAATAGTCCTTGTTGCTCCCCAGCCCTGAAGGAGTCTTGAAATACTTGCTGTGATCCTGCCATGTTGAGGATTTCTGAGTCATGGCCGGTAGTGTGTCTCTGTCTTCTCCTCATGTTTATGGATGCCATGTTAGAACTGCTGCTGCAGCAACAGCACATTTTAGCATGCAGGTGTTAGGACTGTTATAGAACCCCTATCAGATTTGATGTGTCTGTGAACAGCTCAGCCCTATTTAGTTTAAATTAGATCACGTTAATTGATTTTGGCTGCGTTAGATCATGTTCTTCCATGTCTGAAGGAGCTATTGATTTAGTCAAATGTTATTCAAATCTCCATGATACTAAGTGTGATGCTGTTTTGCAAGTCTTGAGGTGTAGCTTCTTAGCTGCCTTCTATTTCCTCCTTTCTACGTGTTTTCCTCATGTTTAACCTTTCTCTCATACTGCCTCTCTTCCAGTCCCTTGTTCTCTCATACTGCCTCTCCTCCAGTCCCTTGTTCTCTCATACTGCCTCTCCTCCAGTCCCTTGTTCTCTCATACACTGCCTCTCCTCCAGTCCCTTGTTCTCTCATACACTGCCTCTCCTCCAGTCCCTTGTTCTCTCATACACTGCCTCTCCTCCAGTCCCTTGTTCTCTCATACACTGCCTCTCCTCCAGTCCCTTGTTCTCTCATACACTGCCTCTCCTCCAGTCCCTTGTTCTCTCATACACTGCCTCTCCTCCAGTCCCTTGTTCTCTCATACACTGCCTCTCCTCCAGTCCCTTGTTCTCTCATACACTGCCTCTCCTCCAGTCCCTTGTTCTCTCATACACTGCCTCTCCTCCAGTCCCTTGTTCTCTCATACACTGCCTCTCCTCCAGTCCCTTGTTCTCTCATACACTGCCTCTCCTCCAGTCCCTTGTTCTCTCATACACTGCCTCTCCTCCAGTCCCTTGTTCTCTCATACACTGCCTCTCCTCCAGTCCCTTGTTCTCTCATACACTGCCTCTCCTCCAGTCCCTTGTTCTCTCACATGCTCTCTTTCTCTCCATTTCTTCTCTCCCAACCTGTTTACTACCAGGCCCGTAGTCTGCTCTACCAGTTCCGTCTGTTACCCAGAATCCCGTGCAGCCTCCATGACCTGTGTAAGCTGTGCGGTCCAGGGATGTGGGACAGTCGCTACATCCCGGCCGTGGAGTGTTCTGGGGAGCACCCCGACTCCCAGAGCTGCCCCTATGGAGGCACAGCCACCCCCCAGCCCTCTGCCTCCCCGTCGCCCTGCCCCTCACCCAACCCCACCCCACTCCCCATGGGCAAGAGAGGCTCCAAGACCAGAGACATCTTCATGTTTCGGAAGCAGTCCTGAGTTGAAATAGGGGGGAGGGAGATAATGGTGCTAATTCTAACTGTTGAGTAGATCAGGAGCTGCAGTACCACTTTTCTGCCACTAGGATTCCCAACATACTGTATGTGCTTCTCTTCACACTCTCCTCCTTTTCACAATCCCCATCTTATTAAAGGGATTTTCCACCTGATCCTTTTGTCCGGTGTGACATGGAACACTGCCTTATAAGAATGTATATTTATTTGGAACATTCAGTACCACAGACACTTGGCACTACGGTTCCCATGAAGAAGAAGCTGCTGTTCTGCTATTGGAGGAGATTGGACAATCATCACTCTGTGTTGGACTGTAACCGTTCAGGGTCCACACTGGTTTAAGGTTGCTGGACTGGATTCAAGGTGACTCCAACAGTCAAATACTGACTTGAGGTGTGTTGTCGTGATTTGAACTCCATCAAAAGGTTTTCATATGCTCACAATGGAATGTTTGTGTGAAAAATGGAATGATATATTATCTCAGCATATTGCAATCAGGCTGAAGCCTTTTAACACTACACACTTATAAACCTCCATCAACCAAGAGAGGCAAGCTGTCATTTCAACTGTCAGTAAGTTGAAATATTGTTACTTTTCAAATCATATATTTTTTCCGTTCCCTTCAGAGGGAGTGTGTGTATCTGTGGGTTTGCGATTACAATATTTAGCAATATAGTACGATTATATCCTTGCATGAGCAATCCTTTAAGTATAGAGGGCACAACCTGTTTAGCGAATAACACAACGCCCAAAACAGAGGTATATAGGAAACTGTTTCCACAACAAGTTTTCTACAAACTTCCTTATCAGATTCCTGTTCAGAAATCTAATTTATTCTCACATTATCAGATGACACTCCCTGTCAGGCAGAAGGAAGGTGGGATTTCATTTATCTTTGATAAGAGGGGATATGAATAAATATGGCATCTATCAAAGCAATAGGGATTGAAAAATGTTTTTTGACCAGATGTAGAGTTTGTGAAAAATATGCGGTGATGGTTGTGGATATCACACCATTACCAGTCAGTGTACAGTTTGGTCAGCTAGCTACATATCGAATACGGGGCAGGATATTAGAAAATGTGTTTGTAAGTTTACTTTAAGTTTGTTTTTGTTAAATAATGTCAGACAGGGCGGTTGTGTAAAAGCTCAGTGTTTTTGTTTTTTCATATCTAGAAACACATTGACCTCCACCTTGACCTCCAAGTGAATGAGCACCACCATTGTCACTGCACTAAACAATATTAGAATTCATTTGATTTGTACAGCACAGCTTCAATCAAATACAATGACATCTCAAGGTTCTTCACCTGCACCAAACAAGTGAATTTGTCCATATGAATGTATCCACTTTGTTGCTTTCTATTCTCTTGACTGTTTATTTCACGTGTGTGTGTGTGTGTGTGTGTGTGTGTGTGTGTGTGTAAACGGCAGTGACCTCCCAACATCTGGTAATGAGTTGGGGAGCAGCCACCAATAGGCCTCCACTGACTAATCTCAATTACACAACACATCATCACAGAGAGAGAACGAAAGGGGGAGAGCGAGCAGAAGAGAACCAACCAGAGAGGAATGGCAGCTCTGTACCCGACCTGCTCCAAATACTATTTCAACTCATTTTAAATGGTTTATTTGTGGTTGAGTGAGCTTGCCTGGCTGAATAATGGGCCAATAGATTAGTCTCAAAAGGTAGGCAGACAACACCAAAAGCTTAAGGTATTTGAAAGATCTTAATTTAAATGTATTTCCCAGAGAACTATCAAGGCCTATCAAGTGAAGTGTTGAGATCTGCATGTTTCCTGTAATCTGTGACTTGTCACGGTGGCGATGGTTCTGGGGGGGGGGGGGGTGTTAAAGTGCCACTCCTGGGGGAAAAACATCTTCAAATTGCCACTAAAAGGTAACATTAGGATCTTCAAGCTGCTTCCCCTCTCTCTCCCGCTCAACATGCAGTCTCTGCAAATGACATGCATTACTGGCCCCTGCGTCCATTAGTCATCTATGGCTGCTGCTCGCTGAAAAAGCCTGGAGATTTAGAAGATTGTACCAACCACTTTATAAAGGGCTAACTGATGGATGGTAACGTGGTTTGGAAAATAATTGGGTGGCAAGGCGGCGGAGCTTTGTGTGTGTTTATTTAGTTGCTTATCTCGATTCTTCATCTCTTTCCATGGACTGCTTATCTCACATGTTGAAACTGTTTCTGCACGTGAGTCACTGTAACATGTCTTTGGCTTTAGTTCTATTTAAAAAATGTTTGTGACTGAGTTATCACTGAATGTACAGTTCTATAAGGTTCTATAATAAGACACAGGCCACTGACAAGAGGGCCTACTGTGGTCCTATGATGTAGTGTAGCCAACACATACAAGACTGGCTTTCACATGCTGGAGGGCTGTGGTGAAGGCAGAAACCTTCGTGATTTGAAATAAATGGTGTAAATGGAACTTTTATTTTAAACACACTTTTCTCTCTGCATTCTGACCTTGAACTTAAGCATGAGGAAATACATGTGCCAGCCAGCTATTCGTTTGGGTGGAGATCACATAAATGGCGGTCTGGCAGAGGTGTGTCTACAGATACTCTACATGTATTCAGAACGTGACTTTCTGACCTTCCCTAATAACTTAAACACCTTTATGCTATTTTTCCATGAAGTAGGATTTGTGATTATTCCCTAAACATAAATGTGTGTAAAATCCCTGTTTTTAAATCTAATGGTGGGTTCTGAAATGGAGACAATTATCCACTGATTGTACAAAACATTAGGAACGTGACTCAATTTGTTGGGGCATGGACTACAAGGTGTCAAGCCTTCCACAGGGATCCTGGCCCATGTTGACTCCAATGCTTACCACAGTTGTGTCAAGTTGGCTGGGTGTCCTTTGGGTGGTGGACCATTCTCGATACAGACAGGAAGCGGTTGAGTGTGAAAAACACAGCAGTGTTGCAGTTCTTGACACACTCAAACGGTTGCCCTGACACCTACAACCATACCCTGTTCAAAGTTACTTAAATATTTTCTCTTGGCCATTCACCCTCTGAATGGCACACATTACACATGTCCATGTCTCAATTGTCTCGAGGCTTAAGCATCCTTATTTAACCTGTCTCCTCCCCTTCATATACACTGATTGAAATGAAAATAACAGGTGACATCAATAAGGGATCAGAGCTTTCACCAGGATTGGCCTGGTCAGTCTGTCATGGAAGAGCATGCTTTGTGTTAATGTTTTCATGGCTATCTTTCCATATTGTGAACATAGTCTACATTCTAGTCTGGTGCCGACCAAATTCAAATTAAAGGTACACAGTATTAAATGGATTATTTTAGATAAAAGAACAGAAAAAGAAATTGAACAACTCCCTCATCAAATTGGTAGGCTACCCAGCGGGTGTGTATTCTGGGGTGGAATTATATTTATTGAGTGTGCACAAGGGAGCCACACCCGCAAACCTTGTTACACACCTTCATACGGTAAAAGCCGATTTATGGTCAATTGGACATCTGCAGAAGCAGTACAGCATTTACAGCAATGGGGCCTCTGCAGAAGTCAGAGCATTCAGACTTCTTGTGCATCAGGGAGCTGTCATAGGCATCCAATAAATAGTTGTGCACCGCACCACTCGTAGTGATTCAGGGCTAATCTCTATAGGCATCCAGCTAATTACGAGCAACTGGCTAAAAGAAAAGACTAAACCTTACCTCGTCTGAGAGATGGCATGAAGTAAAAAGACTAAACCTAACCTCGTCTGAGAGATGGCATGAAGTAAAAAGGCTGCACTGTTTTCCCACCTGCATCTCCATCCTGAATCTCCTCACTGCCCCCCAGCAAAATGATCCTACATTTAGGCTATTGTATATGTGTATTTCACAGTATGTTGAGGTAAACATTGGAGTATAATGCTGGTATGGATGTCAACCCCAAAACATGTCTGTCATCGTTACCAATCAACTGCACTACAGTTAAGAATGATTTTGACTACCATCACCCATTTCTCTATGCTAGCTATGCTAATCAGCTTATCCAAACGGGAGTTAGCATTTAGCAGTCACTTCTTCTAAACCTGAAAAGGGTTTCTTCTAAATGAGCAGTCACTTCTAAATGTTCTGCAGCTAAAAAATCTGATTTTAGTAGCCACATTGTGGGCCTGTTGCAATACCTATATCATGACGGATTTGACAAATATCCACTTTGTTAGAATCAGATTTGTTGACTGTGCGCCTATCCACTGTCCTATCCCAAACGGTCTGAATTCCATTAACCTCTTTACTACGTCTATCCCCATTACATCCCCAATCTCTTTCCATGAGTTCAAACACATTTTGGTGTCTTTTGAAATCCCAACACAAGGTATCATAAAGATGTATTTTATTTTTTGATCTTGTTATAATAGCCTTTCGTCAAAGATTCTCCGGGTGTTTGTCAAGGAAGTTAGTTTGTGTTTATACAGGATGTACCGCCCCCACCTACCGTCAACCAATCATGTCAATGTGGAGCTATGCGGAGCCCTCCACATTGTTACAACATTTAGGAGGGGCATGACGATGCAGTAACAGAGCTCGATTTGGCCTCTGCAAGCTTCCGGAGGCTCCTCAATTGTGTCACACGTCCATATGGAGCCTCCGGTCCGCATTCCTAGATCAACCATAAATCGTCTTTAAGTCTGAATAGCAACTACTGAGAAGTGAGTAGGAAAAGGCATACATTTCCTATGTCTGAATCGGCCCCCAAATGAAAGAGAACTCAAAAACAGCGAGAGACTACTTGGACTTGTCCAATAAGAAACCATTATTTCTGTTTTCCCGTTGAAACAGTTTTAAAATGATTTTTGTTGCTAATGAACAAGAACCAGATAGAATCGGTGTCTGCCAGTAAAGGGTTGTTAACATGGTGACAGTATAGGTGTTTTTCCTCGAGTTCCACCCTGAAAACTAGGCTATTTAGTACACAATCTAACCTGGAATGATTATTTGCTGTAGCTTCTCATTATGGTTGGAGGACTGTAACACGTGCTGGATTCTTAAACTGCCTGTCATCAACATCTGTTAAGATGGCATCAGAATGATCGCCAGGTGGCCTTGTCTTGGAGAGCAACAGGAACACTCAAACCAGGGTTGCCAGATTTGTATAAAATCCCCCGGTCTCTGCTCTTTACTCATGTTGGATCAATTGAAGCCTTATAAGAAGATGGTCTCTGTCTATTTAGTTTAAGATATCACTGCAACTCTGACATATTTATCATAGTTCATCATTTGAAAAGGGGGAGGTCGCTGAAACTAGCCAACAAGAATTTGATAGCAATGTTCTATGACATTTAGATATGTAAAATAAATTGGACATGATTTCAAAATGTGATCATGTTCGTTGTAGTTCACGGGCTGATGCTGCAGGCCTATTGGCCGGTTTCATCCTGAGTGACACTACTGTCTCTCAGATTTGAACCAAAGAAATACCATGACTAGAATGGACATCCCCATTCAAGTCAATGATCTTTAATTGGTGGATCGTCAGCCATATTGAGTGTACCCATTAGAATGCACGTTTTATTTCCGTTCTAATAACTATATTTCTATGCTTGGAACTGACTGAAATTACACAACCCATTAGCAGCTGATTGATAGCCCCTGTCAGGCTTAATGCTTTTCAAGAGCAGTAAACCAGATAAAGGGAAAATGACAATAAATACATAAATGAATAAAACGCCACTTGTCATTACTCCTATCTACAGCCTCCTTTGAGTAACTCCTGTGAGGTTCATCTACACAACAACATTACTGTTGAGTGATGATGGAAGCTGACTGAGGAATTGCACATGTGAAGGAAGAGCACTATAAGATCTGTGGGGCCCCGTATTCATGAAGCGTCTTACAGTAGGAGTGCTGATCTAGGATCAGGTTTCCCCTTGAACATTTAATCTTATTCATTATGATCTAAAAGGCTAAACTGATCTGTGTGCAGCAGCATTGCAGGAAAAGCAGATGTCATCTTCTGCCTTCATGTTCATGTAAAGTGTTCATCTGAGAGGCGCGCATCGTCATGTGTTGCTTTGCCTAAACCTACAGTGGCGAGGTGGATTAAACAGCTGTCATCACAGCTCTGTGTGATTGATAAGATCTGAGGTGTAACTGTAAGTGCTCTATCTATCTCAGACTTGGGTGGAAGCCCAACCAACCAACCAGCACCATCTGCAACCTCACACAGCTGCCACCATAGACATTCAGACACGTTCCAGTCAGTACCTCTGCCACTGTGCCACACCTACAGCACTAACAGAGAGAGAGTGTGTGTGTGTGTGTGTGTGTGTGTGTGTGAGTGTGTGTGTGTGTGTGTCAGTCTCTGTGTTGTCCATTAGAATGTGTATGCTGCAGATTAGTGTGGGTGTGTGATTCATCTGTGTGGTCCTCCTTTATCACATCTATCTGTTTCTCAGCATTGTGTGTGTGCGTGAGGGCATGCCTGCCTGCCTAAGTTCATGCCTGCGTTCATGCCTGCCTATGTGCAAGCCATACCTGCCTGTTTGTGTGTTTGTCTCTCCAAGCTTCCCTTACTGAATTGCAGCCAACAACCTACCCCCCATCTCTCTCCCTCTCTCTTTTCTTTGAGTGACAATGTGGGGCCTGGCCCCTCCCTCTCCCTCCCCTGCTGTCGGTCTGCATTGACCACTGGTTTATTGCCCCTTAATTATCAATTACAGGGCCACACTTCCACACCTGGAGACAGGCTGGGCTGAGAATGAGTTTGGCCCATTAGGGTGGACCCCGGCTGGGCTGTTTATCGAGGGGGCTGGTGCGGAGGTGTTAATGGACCTGCCACTGCCACAGTCAGTCACCACCATAAAACAGTAGTGAATGGAGAGTGACAGGGAAGCTTGGTGCTTGTGGAAGCTACTATGTTCTCTGTGTTCATTGGATCATTTCCTGGTATTGTTCGGTTGGATTTTATGTTTGTTTTGGTTCATTGTTTTTGAATTTATTTAGGCTTTTTTTAAATGTTAAACTACTGACGTTTTCCTGTTCATTTGTTCAAACTCAAGATATATGTTGTGTTCTTTCAGTACAGTAACAGTAGTCCAGAATAAATACTGGTCTTATGGTGACATACACAGTAGTATACAAGTAGTGTTATATGGAGAAGTACTGCATATAACAATGACTCTGAAACATAATTTCATAAAGACCCAGTCCACAGGCTTAGTTTAGCTTTCAATGCGATTATGGAGCTCAGATATTTTATGATCAATGATACAGACACAGTTTCGCTCTCCTAAATTGGCCACACTATCTATGCTATTATCATTGCATGGGAGTGGGAGGATGTGGATGGGGATGGGGAGGGGGAGAGAGAGGGAGAGAGAGAGATGACTTATTGAATATACTCTGATGACTGCCTTATTGACAGAAGTATGAAAACCTTTTCTCCCTCTGTCTGGATTTGTGATGTCATTATGGAAGAATTATGGGCCATAAATTATGGCTGATCATTCTCAATTACTTCTAGATTGGGTCAGGCCAAAGTTTGTATCAGGACAAAATCTTATAAACAAGGAATTTTCCTTGCATAATGCTTATTCTTAGCTAGAGCAAAAAGAGTCATGGCATTGGAAAAAAATATATCCGTATTTCATACATTGTAATCATATTTCTAAGTGTATAGCATGTTATTTCATTAGACAGCTGATAATTATTTTCCTTTATACACTGAGTGTACAAAACATTAGGAACCTGCTCTTTCCATGACAGACTGACCAGGTGAATTCAGATGAAAGCTATGATCCCTTATCACTCGTTAAATCCACTTCAATCAGTGTATATGAAGGGGAGGAGACGGGTTAAAGAAGGATTTCTAAGCTTAGACAATTGAGACATGGATTGTGTATGTGTGCCATTCAGAGGGGGAATGGGCAAGACAACATATTTAAGTGCCTTTGAACGGGGTATGGTAGGAGGTGCCAGGTACACCGGTTTGAGTGTGTCAAGAACTGTAACGCTGCTGGGTTTTTCCACACATAACAGTTTCCCGTGTGTATCAAGAATGGTCCACACCCAAAGGACATCCAGCCTATTTGACACAACTGTGGGAAGCATTGGGGTCAGCATCCCTGTGGAGCGTTTTCGACACCTTGTAGAGTTCATGCCCCAATGAATTGAGGCTGTTCTGAGGGCAAAAGGGGGTGCAACTCAATATTAGTAAGGTGTTCCTAATGTTTTGTACATTCAGTGTATATTGCATCTGCTGTGTCACTTTGGGAGCAGCCATCTTGCCTGTACTCTGTGTTCTCTGTCCATGTAAGGATCAGGGAAAAAATAGATTCATGTTCACGCTCTAATGCAAATAGCTTAACTTGTCTTAACTTGGCCTCTCACCATAATGTCAAAACTCAGCTCTGCCACAACGGTACTATTCCAACATTGGTGGCATGCTGGTGAAAAGTTTGACTTATTACAGAAATATAGTGGTTCACAAAATAGCAACATATTATGCTTGGTTGTCTGTGCAAAACAGTAGTAACTTTGAAATGTGCACTTTGTGTCATTGTGTGTACAGTTGAAGTCGGAAGTTTATGTACACTTAGGTTGGAGTCATTAAAACTCATTTTTCAACCACTCCACAAATTCTTGTTAACAAACTATAGTTTTGGCAAGTCGGTTAGGACATCTACTTTGTGCATAACACAAGTAATTTTTCCAACAATTGTTTACAGACAAATTATTTCACTTATAATTCACTCTCACAATTCCAGTGGGTCAGAGGTTTACATACACTATGTTCACTGTGCCTTTAAACAGCTTGGAAAATTCCAGAAAATGATGTCATGGCTTTAGAAGCTTCGGATAGGCTAATTAACATCATTTGAGTCAATTGGAGGTGTACCTGTGGATGTATTTCAAGGCCTACCTTCAAACTTATTGCTTCTTTGCTTGACATCATGGGAAAATCAAAAGACATCAGCCAAGACCTCAGAAAATAAATGGTAGACCTCCACAAGTCCGGTTCATCCTTGGGAGCAATTTCCAAATGCCTGAAGGTACCACGTTCATCTGTACAAACAATAGTACACAAGTATTAACACCATGGGATCACACAGCCGTCATACCGCTCAGGAAGGAGACGCGTAATGTCTCCTGGAGATGTACGTAGTTTGGTGCCAAAAGTGCAAATCAATCCCAGAACAACAGCAAAGAACCCTGTGAAGATGCTGGAGGAAACAGGTACAAAAGTATCAATATCCACAGTAAAACGAGTCCTATATTGACATAACCTGAAAGGCCACTCAGCAAGGAAGAAGCCACTGCTCCAAAACCAACATAAAAAAGCCTGACTACAGGTTGCAACTGCACATGGGGACAAAGATCGTACTTTTTGGAGAAATGTTGTCTGGTCTGATGAAACAAAAATAGAACTGTTTGGTCATAATGACCATCGTTATATTTGGAGGTTAAAGGGGGAGGCTTGCAAGCCAAAGAACACCATCCCAATCGTGAAGCACGGGGTGGCAGCATCATGTTGTGGAGGTGCTTTGCTGCAGCAGGGACTGGTGCACTTCACAAAATAGATGGCATCATGAGGAGAAAAAAAAGTGTGTATATATTGAAGCAACAACTCAAGACATCAGTCAGGAAGTTAAAGCTTGGTCGCAAATGGGTCTTCCAAATGGACAATGACCCAAGCATACTTCCAAAGTTGTGGCAAAATGGCTTAAGGACAACAAAGTCAAGATATTGGAGTGGCCATCACAAAGCCCTGACCTCAATCCCATAGAAAATGTGTTGGCAGAACTGAAAAAACATGTGCGAGCAAGGAGGCTTACAAACCTGACTCAGTTACACCAGCTCTGTCAGGAGGAATGGGCCAAAATTCACCCAACTTATTGTGCGAAGCTTGTGGAATGCTACCCGAAACGTTTGACCCAAGTTAAACAATTTAAAGGCAATGCTACCAAATACTAATTGAGTGTGTGTAAACTTCTGACCTACTGGGAATGTGATGAAAGAAATAAAAGCTGAAATAAATCATTCTCTACTATTATTCTGACATTTCACATTCTTAAAATAAAGTGGTAATCCTAACTGGCCTAAAAGAGGGAATTTTTACTAGGATTAAATGTCAGGAATTGTGAAAAACTGAGTTTAAATGTATTTGGCTAAGGTGTATGTAAACTTCTGACTTCAACTGTACGTGCTTGTGGATGTGTGTCAGCTACTGTAATGAACGTCCAGAGAGAGAAAATGAATTACTAAGAGAGCTGCGTATTTATTTTTCTAAAATTGTAATCATAATGGTTCTGGAATAGAGGGGAGATGGAAAAGATTTGGATATTATGGAACAGTTGGGCTCTCTGACTTATAATGACAAAGTCAGGGGTGAGGAAAACTGATGTTAGATCCGCTGTTCAGGTGCAGCCCTCACTTTGTAACTCAGCTTTCAGGTTAATGTAGACCACATGGAATGAAGCATGGAAAATGTGTTGCCATGGTGATGGGTTTACTGTAGCCTCTATGTCATGTCATATCACCTCATCAGACTAAACGTCACTGTTTCTGTGCCTCAGTCGTTCAATGGCTCACACAAAATATTGTTGACTGCTTTTTATACATTAGGCTGAACCTCTGTTTTTTTTTAATTAAAATAAATTAAAATTAAAATAAAATGTATGTAAGAACCGTAATAAGATATTAGTATTTTTCTCAACGTAAGGCTCTCAGAATAGAATAAAATACAATAGACTAGAATAACAACTGCTCTGAAGATGATGAAACTCCTGCTTGGGGTAACGTGACTCATGTACTGTATAATGTGAATGATGTAACATGGTCACAGTAGTGCTGATAAAGGCCCAGTGCAGTCAAACTAGATTTTCCTGTGTGCTATATATAATTACACACCATGAGGTTGGATTAATACTGTGAAAATTATGATAATGCATTTTTAGTGTAACAGCTGTTTTGAAAAGACCGCCTGAAATTTCTGCCTGTTTTTGGTGGGATGGAGTTTTGGCCTTCCATGGTGACATCACCAGGCGGTAAATTAGTTGATAGACCAAGACAAAGAGAGTTTCAAGCCCCTCTGCTAATAACTGCTAGTTTTCTCCCTCCCCACTCAGACCAATCTCAGACCGTCCTAGATAAAAAAAAAATATTGCTTGAGAAATTGCTCTTTGCTAAGAAGCTATTTTTGTTTCTTTTTGACAATTTTATTTGAAAACAATCACAGTAAGGTACTTAATTGTTACCCAGAAATGATTTGATATGATAAAAACAGCTGCATTGGACCTTTAAGGGTTGTTAAGGGTTAAAACATTAGCTCCAGTCTCTCCCCTGACATGCTCCACCGGAGCCATGGGATACGGGTGATGACGCAAGTTAAAACCCCACACGACACGAGCCAGCAAGTAAATAAGCAGTCCGGTTAGCAGAGCTCAGCGGTTGAAGGCACAGTAACACTGATGATAAACGGTGAGCCATGTTGATCAAAACAAAGTACATGATGCATTTTCACTGGAAGGCTATCCTTTTATTTTATACACTGATTTGATTGACTTATTGTACTTTACAATGTAGGTTATATTTTAGTATCATAGTGCAGTAGTTATTAGGTTAATATTATGTCACTGACATACTATATCTCCAGCCCATTTTCCCAGGGCTTAACACTGTGTCATCTGTATTCAGCAACCTGGTTTATGTTTCTGTTTTGAGTTTTAACCATCACAGTGAAATGTAAGCATCTGAAAACGAATTTATCATTGATTGAACACCATTTTACTATCGGTCCTTGATTTGACAAATTAAACGCCAAAGGAAATGATAAAGGTTCTGGCTATCATCCGTTAACCATCCATTCTTCAAGCCAAACTCATACAGTACAGAGGACAGTCACTGGATCTGCTGTTAACTATCGTTCCCTATGATGTGCTCTCTCTGGGAGGGCAGTACTGGATCTGCTGTTAACTAGCGTTCCCTATGATGTGCTCTCTCTGAGAAGGCAGTACTGGATCTGCTGTTAACTAGCGTTCCCTATGATGTGCTCTCTCTGAGAGGGCAGTACTGGATCTGCTGTTAACTAGCGTTCCCTATGATGTGCTCTCTCTGAGAGGGCAGTACTGGATCTGCTGTTAACTAGCATTCCCTATGATGTGCTCTCTCTGAGAGGGCAGTACTGGATCTGTTGTTAACTAGCGTTCCCTATGATGTGCTCTCTCTGAGAGGGCAGTACTGGGGTCATTCCTAGCAGGCTTGTGGTGTTGACACACCTGGTGTTGTTGCTCAGAGCATGGTGACTCTCTCACGTCTAGGAGGACCAACATTAAAGGGGTGATTTGTCACTCTCTAATGTCCTGTGAAACCCCCTTGTGGTTTTAGAAATGATGGTGAGGTCCCTCTTTTGTGGTCCTTACCTCTGGTTGTCCCCTCAGGCAACTCTGGCTTTGTTCCATATCTGTGGTTCACGCTTTCATTCTTTCGTTCTCTTGTTCATGCCTTTTTCTATTCTCTCGTTCTCTTGTATCTCTCTCTCTATCTCTCTGTCTCTCTCTCTATCTCTCTCTCTCTCTCTCTCTCTCTCTCTCTCTCTCTCTCTCTCTCTCTCTCTCTCTCTCTCTGTGTCTCTCTCTCTCCCCTTCCTCTTTTCCTCCCTCCCACCGTTCAGGGCTTTCACCCGACACGTGTACTTTGTTATTTTGTTTTACTCATGTTGTGAATATGTGCTAATAAATTCCAGTGGTCCCAGTCAATGCCATGGAACAATCAAACCAAGAATCAGTGGCGTATATCTACTTGAGATTGTTTCAGGCCTTACCCTAATGTCTGCCGAGCCTGTGGCTACGATGACAGTCAAAACACCCCTTTACCAGACAGAAGACACCTGTAAGGGCTCTCTGTATGTCAGCATACAGGATTATTCCTGTACAGCAGCCTCGCCCAATGCTTTTATATGTGTACAGAAGTCATGCTTGTTTCATGTTTCATTGCCTCTTCAAATAAGATTTGATATGTTACAGAGTGTGTGAGTGTGTTATGTGTGGTGAGCGACTGAGCATTCTATGACAAAATGGCCGCCGTGGGCTATGAAGATGATTTAGTCTAGCGCTGCACCGTAACCACACATCGTTGGTGGCTCTCTTCTAACAATCTCACCACCAACCTCTTAGATCGTAAATTAAATTCTGTTGAATACAAATATCATCCACTATTATCCCTCTTTATCAACCATCATCATTCAATATCATTCATCTCCCCATGCTTTTCTCTCATAACTGGTTGAATCAATGCAATGCCCCTGAGGCGACTGCCTGCCTTGGCTGGGGTAGGGTTTGCTGCCATTTTGTCTAATAAGCCTGTGTTTGTCTGTGTTATTGGATTGGATGGATTGTCTCCTCTCCGTTCCTCTGTGAGTGACTGTGAGGGGGTAAAGCCGGTGCCTGAGGCGCAGCTGTGTACGATCAGCCCCCTTTGGAGTCCGCGGTCGCTCCGTAGGGAGCAGCTCCTAAATCCAGGATTATTCTGGCAGGGCCCACAGCCCGGGATTAGGATGGGAAAGGGCACAGTCAGCACTCTCTTCTTTAGCAGCTCAAGGGATTACCCAACACAGACGAGGCACGACGAGGTCTTGGTTTCTGTGAGGGGTCGCTTGCTCCTTTTGCAGCCAGGGCACTATGTGGAGATGGGAGAAGGTGTCAGAGAACACTCACACTGGAGAGGTGTTGGTGCTTTAGGTTCTTGTTTTAGATTTCTTGAATACAGTGTCAACTATACAAGGGGTGATCGGGAAGATGAGTGCTGGATGTTTGAGTGGAGATGTTGTATATTATTTGAAATGTTACTCAAACATTCCTTTCACACTTTAAAAATGCTACAGTTCAGGTATTCCACATTAGAAAGCATGCTTAACTAATTGTTTTTCTCCCTTATCTGGATACGAGTCGAAAAACCCTCACGTTCATAGATTCAGTGTGACACCATGCCAGTTTTCTTCATGGCATTACTCCATGCCAGTTGGCACGATGGCAGTTGTACGACCACCTCACCTGTTTTGCAGGTACTGCCTGTGTGGCACATAACTGTGTGGGCTATAACTGTGTGGGCTATAACTGTGTGACACATAACTGTGTGGGCTATAACTGTGTGGGCTATAACTATGTGGGCTATAACTATGTGGGCTATAACTGTGTGGGCTATAACTGTGTGGCACATAACTGTGTGGGCTATAACTGTGTGAGCTATAACTGTGTGAGCTATAACTGTGTGGGCTATAACTGTGTGGGCTTTAACTGTGTGGCACATAACTGTGTGGGCTATAACTATGTGGCACATAACTGTGTGGGCTTTAACTGTGTGGGCTATAACTGTGTGACACATAATTGTGTGGGCTATAACTATGTGACACATAACTGTGTGGGCTATAACTGTGTGGGCTATAACTGTGTGACACATAACTGTGTGGGCTATAACTATGTGGCACATAACTGTGTGGGCTTTAACTGTGTGGCACATAACTGTGTGGGCTTTAACTGTGTGGCACATAACTGTGTGGGCTTTAACTGTGTGGCACATAACTGTGTGACACATAACTGTGTGGGCTATAACTGTGTGGGCTATAACTGTGTGACACATAACTGTGTGGGCTTTAACTGTGTGGCACATAACTGTGTGGGCTTTAACTGTGTGGCACATAACTGTGTGGCACATAACTGTGTGGCACATAACTGTGTGACACATAACTGTGTGGGCTTTAACTGTGTGGGCTATAACTGTGTGGCACATAACTGTGTGACACATAACTGTGTGACACATAACTGTGTGGGCTTTAACTGTGTGGGCTATAACTATGTGGCACATAACTGTGTGGGCTTTAACTGTGTGGGCTATAACTGTGTGGCACATAACTGTGTGGGCTATAACTGTGTGGCACATAACTGTGTGGCACATAACTGTGTGGGCTATAACTGTGTGACACATAACTGTGTGGCACATAGCTGTGTGGGCTATAACTGTGTGGCACATAACTGTGTGGGCTATAACTGTGTGGCACATAACTGTGTGGGCTATAACTGTGTGGGCTATAACTATGTGGGCTATAACTGTGTGGCACATAACTGTGTGGGCTATAGCTGTGTGGGCTATAACTGTGTGGCATATAACTGTGTGGGCTATAACTGTGTGGCACATAACTGTGTGGGCTATAGCTGTGTGGGCTTTAACTGTGTGGCACATAACTGTGTGGGCTATAACTGTGTGGCACCTAACTGTGTGGGCTTTAACTGTGTGGCACATAACTGTGTGGGCTTTAACTGTGTGGCACATAACTGTGTGGGCTATAACTGTGTGGCACATAACTGTGTGGCACATAACTGTGTGGGCTATAACTGTGTGGGCTATAACTGTGTGGGCTATAACTGTGTGGGCTATAACTGTGTGGCACATAACTGTGTGGGCTTTAACTGTGTGGCACATAACTGTGTGGGCTATAACTGTGTGGCACATAACTGTGTGGGCTATAACTGTGCGGGCTATAACTGTGTGGGCTTTAACTGTGTGGCACATAACTGTGTGGCACATAACTATGTGGGCTATAACTGTGTGGGCTTTAACTGTGTGGCACATAACTGTGTGGCACATAACTATGTGGGCTATAACTGTGTGGCACATAACTGTGTGGGCTATAACTGTGTGGCACATAACTGTGTGGGCTTTAACTGTGTGGGCTTTAACTGTGTGGCACATAACTGTGTGGGCTATAACTGTGTGGCACATAACTGTGTGGGCTATAACTGTGTGGCACATAACTGTGTGGGCTATAACTGTGTGGCACATAACTGTGTGGGCTATAACTGTGTGGCACATAACTGTGTGGCACATAACTGTGTGGGCTATAACTGTGTGGGCTATAACTGTGTGGGCTATAACTGTGTGGGCTTTAACTGTGTGGGCTTTAACTGTGTGGGCTTTAACTGTGTGGGCTTTAACTGTGTGGCACATAACTGTGTGGGCTATAACTGTGTGGGCTATAACTGTGTGACACAACTGTGTGGGCTATAACTGTGTGGGCTATAACTGTGTGGGCTATAGCTATGTGACACATAACTGTGTGGCACATAACTGTGTGGCCAGTGCAGCCAAAATAGTATTACACTCAAAGCCCCAAATATTGGTGTGTGTGCGCCAGCACGCCCAGTCATTGAGCGCGTGGCTGGTCAGTCTACCCCCATAATCAGGTGATATTGATTGAGAACCAGTCAATGTGAGAGGAAGGTTTGCATTCTCCCTATATGAAGCTTTGGACCCGTGATCAATAATTCATACAATCAAAATATTAGGCCTACATTTCTAAGGATGTGAATGAAATACCATGCTTCATCTAATTTCCCTGCAATGAACCCATCTATATCTTCACTATGACTGAATCTGAATCACATCCCATTGATTGTGATCCCAGGAAACTATATGATAACGAACCATACTGAAAAAGACAGGTGCCTTAATTTGGTCTTTGTCACAGATAATTGAAAGCAGCCTCCTCCCTCCCCCACTCTGGCAGAGAGTCTTGCCTTATAAGGTTGCAGTGGCTTCCAGTGACGTCTCATTCCCAGCAGTAGATCCCTGGCAGCCAGACGAGAGCGTAAAGCCCACCATCTCAAACCCATCTGAAAGAGGAAGTCTCCCAGGCTTTGATTTGATAGCTCCAGCTGTCTACTGCTGCTGCTTGGTTGTGGATGGGAGGAGGATGATGATGATGATGGTGGAGTGTGGTTATGTCATAGTGGTGTTATTGACTCCAGTCCCGAATCACGTCCAACATTTTCTTTCTCTGCAATGGGGTTATTTGTTTCTTTTTGTTTGTGTGTGTGTGTGTGTGTGTGTGTGTGTGTGTGTGTGTGTGTGTGTGTGTGTGTGTGTGTGTGTGTGTGTGTGTGTGTGTGTGTGTGTGTGTGTGTGTGTGTGTGTGTGTGTGTGTGTGTGTGTGTGTGTGTGTGTGCGTGCGTGTGTAGATGCTGAGTCAGTTGGGGGATGTTGTAGGATGATGTTTCCATGGTGAAGAGAAGCAGGTGTGGACTTGGACTCATCATTCCAACATGGATTTTCTCACTGCACAGGAAAAATGCTAATATCCACCTATCCTGGAAAGTGGTTAATGGATTTCATTCAATCCCAAGTCTCTGGATATCTTTCATATTCCGTCCATCAGTCTTCCATCCCGTCCTCCCATCTCTCCTTCCTTTCCCCTTACTTTAATTTCTCCTTTCCCCATTCCTCTCTTTTCCTTTACCTCTGTATCTTTCCTATTCTCTCCCATTCTTCCTCCCTCTCCCTCTCCCTCACCCTTTCTCATTCTCCCTTCTATTTCTCTCCCTCGTTTTCCCTTTCTCTTCCTACCCCCTCCCTCCTCCATCTCTCCGTCTCCCTCCCTCCGTCTCTCTGTCTCTGTTCCCCTCCCCCAGACTGGGGCTGTGTGGTGTGTATCTCTCAGTCGGGGGCAGCAGCAGGGAGGGATGTTATTTGGGGAAATGGAGGACAGCGTGCAGTCTGCTCGTTTGGAGGACGATCTGCCTCCTGCTGTCTCTCTCTCTCTCTCTCTCTTCTCATTCTCTCTTTCCTTCTCCTCTCTCTCTCTTCTCCTCTCTCATTCTCTCTCTCTCTCCTTCTCTCTCTCTCTTCTCCTCTCTCATTCTCTCTCTCTCTTCTCTCTCATTCCCTCTCTCTTTCCTTCTCCTCTCTCTCTCTCTCTCTCTCTCTCTCTCATTCTCTCTCTCTCTTCTCCTCTCTCATTCTCTCTCTCTTTCCTTCTCCTCTCTCATTCTCTCTCTCTTTCCTTCTCCTCTCATTCTCTCTCTCTTTCCTTCTCCTCTCATTCTCTCTCTCTTTCCTTCTCCTCTCTCTCTATCCTTATCTCTCTCTCTTCTCCTCTCTCATTCTCTCTCTCTTTCCTTCTCCTCTCATTCTCTCTCTCTTTCCTTCTCCGCTCTCTCATCTCCTCTCTCTCTATTTCTCCTCTGTCTCTTTGATTGAGACTGTAACTCTTTCTTTTCTGTAATTGCTCTCCCTCCCTCTCACCATTTAACCCTGTCTCTCCTTTCAACATGTCTCTATCCATCCATCTAGCACTCTCTTGCCCTATCCTTCTACCCATGTATGCATCTCTGTCTTCCCCCCTCTCTCCCTCTGTGCAGATGCCCTCCTGGTTGGGTGGTTATCTGGTAATGTCGTCTCCCTCCCTCTGCTTGGTGCCAGCTCTAACAGTGGGGGCATTCTTCTGTCATTAGAGACCCTTCACAGGGAGTCCACTCAGCACGCCGACCCGCGTCTTCAAAGCCAACGCCGTCGTTTGTCTCTTCTCCTCCTCTCCCCTCCTCTCCTATCATCTTTCTAAACCCCCCATCCAACGCCTTTCTATGATCTTATAGTGGTTACTGTACACCGGTCCGTGGCCGCTTGGAAACAGCTTTGGGCAAATATTTTCCTTTCATGAATATGCTGTCATTAAGCAGTGACCTCATAGGTGTGACCTCATAGGTGTGGGAACACTGTCGAAATGTTAATTGCCGCGCTATATGAGGGCCTCTCCTCGTTGCATTCCTCCCACTCTGGAATCTGGCAGGAGGAACACAGACAGACATAGAGGAGAGAGACTGTCTGCATCTCAAATGGCATCTTATTCCCTATGTAGTGCACTACTTACCCTATAGGCCCTGGGCAAAAGTTGTGCACTACACAGGGAATAGGGTACCATTTGAGACGCAGGCAGTGTCTGGGTGGCGGCAGGCTGAGACGTAGTAGGAGACACTGAGGGCTGATATCTGTTGAAGTTGACCGTGCGGCAGTGAAGTAGGGAAGGAGTTTTGCTGGAGTCCTCACACTGGACCAGAAGATTTACATGCAGGTGATAGATGATTCTTTTGATTCCTCTGGGTCCCGATCACAATGCGGTCACAGATACCAAATCAAATCTAATTTTATTTGTCACATACACATATTAAACAGATGTTATTGTGGATGTAGCGAAATGCTTCTGTTCCTAGCTCCAACAGTGCAGTAGTATCTAACAATACACAACAGTACACACAAATCTAAAAGTAAAATAATATAATTAAAAAATATGTAAATATTAGGACGAGCTATGTCACAGTGGCATTGACTAAAATACAGTAGAATAGAATACAGTATATACATATGAGATGAGTAAAGCAGTATGTAAACATTATTAAAGTGATTCCATGTCTATGTATATAGGGCAGCAGCCTCTAAGGTGCAGGGTTGAGTAACCAGGTCATAGAGGATCATCCCAATCATCCCAGTGACACCAGCCTCTCTGACTCTGAGACTCACGGCTGGTGGTGACAGAGGCAGGGCCAGGCTGTCACACAGAGGCAGGGCCAGGCTGTCACACAGAGGCAGGGCCAGGCTGTCACACAGAGGCAGGGCCAGGCTGTCACACAGAGGCAGGGCCAGGCTGTCACACAGAGGCAGGGCCAGGCTGTCACACCAGCACCATGTCCATGTTTGTGGCAGCTCTTCCTTTATCTGGCCTTGTGGGTTCATGAGAGAGAGCACTGGAGTGAGTCCAGGAGGATACATTCTCCAGTGCACAGGGATGTTCCCCCTATGGAACAGAACACTGCAGTGGCTGCATTGAAACAGGTCTGTCATGCTTCTGGATCTGAAGTGGGTGTAAGGTCCTCAAGCCTATCTCGCCAACTCATCCAGCGGAGGCTTGTGATTGGACAAATCGATGGATGGGGCTCATTGTCATGGCTGGAATGGAATGAATGGAAAGATTGAAACACTTTTAAATTCAATCCATTATTACAGTTATTACAATGACTCATCCTATTGTCCTCTATCTCTCCCTATTCCGTTCCTTCTCCCTTTCTGCCTCTCTCCCTCTCTCCTTTTCTCTCTCCATTTCCCTTCATCTCCTTCGCTCTCCTTCTCTTCTCCTGCTGCCGCTCCTTCTTCCCTCTACCTTGATTTTCCTCTGCCTTCTACCTCTCCATTATCCCCCTTTCTCTCTTTCTTCCTCTCCTTTCTCATCCCCCTTTAGCTCCTTCTTCATCTCCTTTCTCCATCCCCCTTTCTCTCCTCTTACCTCTCCTTTCTCCATCCCCCTTTCTCTCTTTCTTCCTCTCCTTTTTCCATCCCCCTTTCTCTCTTTCTTCCTCTCCTTTCTCCATCCCCCTTTCTCTCCTCTTACCTCTCCTTTCTCCATCCCCCTTTATCTCCTTCTTCATCTCCTTTCTCCATCCCCCTTTCACTCTTTCTTCCTCTCCTTTCTCCATCCCCCTTTCTCTCTTTCTTCCTCTTCTTTCTCCATCCCCCTTTCTCTCCTCCTACCTCTCCTTTCTCATCCCCTTTTCTCTCCTCTTACCTCTCCTTTCTCCATCCCCCTTTCTCTCTTTCTTCCTCTCCTTTCTCATCCCCCTTTCTCTCCTTCTTCATCTCCTTCTCCTTCCCCTCAATCTTTCCCTCCTTCCACCATCTCCCTCTTTCTTTCCCCCTCCCTCTCTCTTTCCCTCTCCCTCTCCATCAGCTCCGTTCCCTGGAGGGTGAACCTGCAATCGTCTGGGTCTATGTTTAGCTCAGGGCTGGAACAGTGAACAGCGACCCACTCATCTCCGTGCCTCCCTGCCCGCCAGCCCTTACACTTAGCCCTGCTCTACAGTAACCTAGCCAGCTCACTAACTACTGTCTTCACCAGGTCTGCACGGAACACATCCTGTGTCATGTTCCAGCCAGCTCACTAACTACTGCCTTCACCAGGTCTGCAGGGAACACATCCTGTGTCATGTTCCAGCCAGCTCACTAACTACTGCCTTCACCAGGTCTGCAGGGAACACATCCTGTGTCATGTTCCAGCCAGCTCACTAACTACTGTCTTCACCAGGTCTGCACGGAACACATCCTGTGTCATGTTCCAGCCAGCTCACTAACTACTGCCTTCACCAGGTCTACAGGGAACACATCCTGTGTCATGTTCCAGCCAGCTCACTAACTACTGTCTTCACCAGGTCTGCACGGAACACATCCTGTGTCATGTTCCAGCCAGCTCACTAACTACTGCCTTCACCAGGTCTGCAGGGAACACATCCTGTGTCATGTTCCAGCCAGCTTACTAACTACTGCCTTCACCAGGTCTGCAGGGAACACATCCTGTGTCATGTTCCAGCCAGCTCACTAACTACTGTCTTCACCAGGTCTGCACGGAACACATCCTGTGTCATGTTCCAGCCAGCTCACTAACTACTGCCTTCACCAGGTCTGCAGGGAACACATCCTGTGTCATGTTCCAGCCAGCTCACTAACTACTCTCTTCACCAGGTCTACAGGGAACACATCCTGTGTCATGTTCCAGCCAGCTCACTAACTACTGCCTTCACCAGGTCTGCACGGAACACATCCTGTGTCATGTTCCAGCCAGCTCACTAACTACTGCCTTCACCAGGTCTGCAGGGAACACATCCTGTGTCATGTTACATTTACATTACATTTAAGTCATTTAGCAGACGCTCTTATCCAGAGCGACTTACAAATTGGTGCATTCACCTTATGATATCCAGTGGAACAACCACTTTACAATAGTGCATCTAAATCTTTTAAGGGGGGGGGGGGGGTCAGAATGATTACTTTGTCCTATCCTAGGTATTCCTTAAAGAGGTGGGGTTTCAGGTGTCTCCGGAAGGTGGTGATTGACTCCGCTGTCCTGGCGTCGTGAGGGAGTTTGTTCCACCATTGGGGTGCCAGAGCAGCGAACAGTTTTGACTGGGCTGAGCGGGAATTGTACTTCCTCAGTGGTAGGGAGGCGAGCAGGCCAGAGGTGGATGAACGCAGTGCCCTAGTTTGGGTGTAGGGCCTGATCAGAGCCTGAAGGTACTGAGGTGCCATTCCCCTCACAGCTCCGTAGGCAAGCACCATGGTCTTGTAGCGGATGCGAGCTTCAACTGGAAGCCAGTGGAGAGAGCGCAGGAGCGGGGTGACGTGAGAGAACTTGGGAAGGTTGAACACCAGACGGGCTGCGGCGTTCTGGATGAGTTGTAGGGGTTTAATGGCACAGGCAGGGAGCCCAGCCAACAGCGAGTTGCAGTAATCCAGACGGGAGATGACAAGTGCCTGGATTAGGACCTGCGCCGCTTCCTGTGTGAGGCAGGGTCGTACTCTGCGGATGTTGTAGAGCATGAACCTACAGGAACGGGCCACCGCCTTGATGTTAGTTGAGAACGACAGGGTGTTGTCCAGGATCACGCCAAGGTTCTTAGCGCTCTGGGAGGAGGACACAATGGAGTTGTCAACCGTGATGGCGAGATCATGGAACGGGCAGTCCTTCCCCGGGAGGAAGAGCAGCTCCGTCTTGCCGAGGTTCAGCTTGAGGTGGTGATCCGTCATCCACACTGATATGTCTGCCAGACATGCAGAGATGCGATTCGCCACCTGGTCATCAGAAGGGGGAAAGGAGAAGATTAATTGTGTGTCGTCTGCATAGCAATGATAGGAGAGACCATGTGAGGTTATGACAGAGCCAAGTGACTTGGCGAGAATAGGAGAGGGCCTAGAACAGAGCCCTGGGGGACACCAGTGGTGAGAGCACGTGGTGAGGAGACAGATTCTCGCCACGCCACCTGGTAGGAGCGGCCTGTCAGGTAGGACGCAATCCAAGCGTGGGCCGCGCCGGAGATGCCCAACTCGGAGAGGGTGGAGAGGAGGATCTGATGGTTCACAGTATCGAAGGCAGCCGATAGGTCTAGAAGGATGAGAGCAGAGGAGAGAGAGTTAGCTTTAGCAGTGCGGAGCGCCTCCGTGATACAGAGAAGAGCAGTCTCAGTTGAATGACTAGTCTTGAAACCTGACTGATTTGGATCAAGAAGGTCATTCTGAGAGAGATAGCAGGAGAGCTGGCCAAGGACGGCACGTTCAAGAGTTTTGGAGAGAAAAGAAAGAAGGGATACTGGTCTGTAGTTGTTGACATCGGAGGGATCGAGTGTAGGTTTTTTCAGCAGGGGTGCAACTCTCGCTCTCTTGAAGACGGAAGGGACGTAGCCAGCGGTCAAGGATGAGTTGATGAGCGAGGTGAGGTAAGGGAGAAGGTCTCCGGAAATGGTCTGGAGAAGAGAGGAGGGGATAGGGTCAAGTGGGCAGGTTGTTGGGCGGCCGGCCGTCACAAGACGCGAGATTTCATCTGGAGAGAGAGGGGAGAAAGAGGTCAGAACACAGGGTAGGGCAGTGTGAGCAGAACCAGCGGTGTCGTTTGACTTAGCAAACGAGGATCGGATGTCGTCGACCTTCTTTTCAAAATGGTTGACGAAGTCATCTGTAGAGAGGGAGGAGGGAGGGGGGGGGGGGATTCAGGAGGGAGGAGAAGGTGGCAAAGAGCTTCCTAGGGTTAGAGGCAGATGCTTGGAATTTAGAGTGGTAGAAAGTGGCTTTAGCAGCAGAGACAGAAGAGGAAAATGTAGAGAGGAGGGAGTGAAAGGATGCCAGGTCCGCAGGGAGGCGAGTTTTCCTCCATTTCCGCTCGGCTGCCCGGAGCCCTGTTCTGTGAGCTCGCAATGAGTCGTCGAGCCACGGAGCGGGAGGGGAGGACCGAGCCGGCCTGGAGGATAGGGGACATAGAGAGTCAAAGGATGCAGAAAGGGAGGAGAGGAGGGTTGATGAGGCAGAATCAGGAGATAGGTTGGAGAAGGTTTGAGCAGAGGGAAGAGATGATAGGATGGAAGAGGAGAGAGTAGCGGGGGAGAGAGAGCGAAGGTTGGGACGGCGCGATACCATCCGAGTAGGGGCAGTGTGGGAAGTGTTGGATGAGAGCGAGAGGGAAAAGGATACAAAGTAGTGGTCGGAGACTTGGAGGGGAGTTGCAATGAGGTTAGTGGAAGAACAGCATCTAGTAAAGATGAGGTCAAGCGTATTGCCTGCCTTGTGAGTAGGGGGGAAAGGTGAGAGGGTGAGGTCAAAAGAGGAGAGGAGTGGAAAGAAGGAGGCAGAGAGGAATGAGTCAAAGGTAGACGTGGGGAGGTTAAAGTCACCCAGAACTGTGAGAGGTGAGCCGTCCTCAGGAAAGGAGCTTATCAAGGCATCAAGCTCATTGATGAACTCTCCGAGGGAACCTGGAGGGCGATAAATGATAAGGATGTTAAGCTTGAAAGGGCTGGTAACTGTGACAGCATGGAATTCAAAGGAGGCGATAGACAGATGGGTAAGGGGAGAAAGAGAGAATGACCACTTGGGAGAGATGAGGATCCCGGTGCCACCACCCCGCTGACCAGAAGCTCTCGGGGTGTGCGAGAACACGTGGGCAGACGAAGAGAGAGCAGTAGGAGTAGCAGTGTTATCTGTGGTGATCCATGTTTCCGTCAGTGCCAAGAAGTCGAGGGACTGGAGGGAAGCATAGGCTGAGATGAACTCTGCCTTGTTGGCCGCAGATCGGCAGTTCCAGAGGCTACCGGAGACCTGGAACTCCACGTGGGTCGTGCGCGCTGGGACCACCAGGTTAGGGTGGCCGCGGCCACGCGGTGTGAAGGTATCATTTTAATCATTTTAGTCAATAAGATTTTTGCAACGTAAGCTTAACTTTCTGAACATTCGAGACGTGTAGTCCACTTGTCATTCCAATCTCCTTTGCATTAGCATAGCCTCTTCTGTAGCCTGTCAACTATGTGTCTGTCTATCCCTGTTCTCTCCTCTCTGCACAGACCATACAAACGCTACAGTACTGCTGAAGAAGGCTAGCTAGCAGTGGCTGCGTTGTTGACTTTGTTTGAAAGTGTAGCTGGCTAGGTAACCTCGATAGCTGGCTAGGTAACCTCGGTAACTGGCTAGATAATTAGTCTAAACTACACAATTGTCTTAGATACAGGACAGCAAAGACAACTATGTAGCTAGCTAACACTAGCTAGCTAACACTACACTAATCAAATCGTTCCGTTGTAATGTAATAGTTTCTACAGTGCTGCTATTCGGTAGAAGTTGGCTAGCTAGCAGTGTTAGCAGTGTTAGCAGTGTTGACTAGGTAGGAGAACGGCAGCGCGGCGGATGAAAATAGCTGGCTAGCTAACCGATAATTGCTCTAGACTCCACAGTTATCTTAGATACAAAGACAGCAAAGACAACTATGTAGCTAGCTAACACTAATCAAGTCGTTCCGTTGTTCCGTTGAATGTAATTGTTTCTACAGTGCTGCTATTCGGTGGCTAGCTGGCTAGCTAGCAGTGTTGATTACGTTACGTTACGTTAAAAGGACGAAAATAGCTGGCTAGCTAACCTAGAAAATCGCTCTAAACTACACAATTATCTTTGATACAAAGACGGCTATGTAGCTAGCTAAGATCAAACAAATCAAACCGTTGTACTATAATGAAATGAAATGAGAAATGTGATACTACCTGTGGAGCGAAGCGGAATGCGACCGGGTTGTTGAATGCGGAAGCGACTGTTCCAGCCAGCTCACTAACTACTGTCTTCACCAGGTCTGCAGGGAACACATCCTGTATCATGTTCCAGCCAGCTCACTAACTACTGTCTTCACCAGGTCTGCAGGGAACACATCCTGTATCATGTTCCAGCCAGCTCACTAACTACTGTCTTCACCAGGTCTGCAGGGAACACATCCTGTATCATGTTCCAGCCAGCTCACTAACTACTGTCTTCACCAGGTCTGCAGGGAACACATCCTGTATCATGTTCCAGCCAGCTCACTAACTACTGTCTTCACCAGGTCTGCAGGGAACACATCCTGTATCATGTTCCAGCCAGCTCACTAACTACTGTCTTCACCAGGTCTGCAGGGAACACATCCTGTATCATGTTCCAGCCAGCTCACTAACTACTGTCTTCACCAGGTCTGCAGGGAACACATCCTGTATCATGTTCCAGCCAGCTCACTAACTACTGTCTTCACCAGGTCTGCAGGGAACACATCCTGTATCATGTTCCAGCCAGCTCACTAACTACTGTCTTCACCAGGTCTGCAGGGAACACATCCTGTATCATGTTCCAGCCAGCTCACTAACTACTGTCTTCACCAGGTCTGCAGGGAACACATCCTGTATCATGTTCCAGCCAGCTCACTAACTACTGTCTTCACCAGGTCTGCAGGGAACACATCCTGTATCATGTTCCAGCCAGCTCACTAACTACTGTCTTCACCAGGTCTGCAGGGAACACATCCTGTATCATGTTCCAGCCAGCTCACTAACTACTGTCTTCACCAGGTCTGCAGGGAAAACATGCAGCAGCAACATGGTCTGGTTGTTGTCTCCTCTACACTGTGACTCTGTAGATGCAACATGGTCTGGTTGTTGTCTCCTCTACACTGTGACTCTGTAGATGCAACATGGTCTGGTTGTTGTCTCCTCTACACTGTGACTCTGTAGATGCAACATGGTCTGGTTGTTATCTCCTCTACACTGTGACTCTGTAGATGCAACATGGTCTGGTTGTTGTCTCCTCTACACTGTGACTCTGAAGATGCAGCAGCAACATGGTCTGGTTGTTGTCTCCTCTACACTGTGACTCTGTAGATGCAACATGGTCTGGTTGTTATCTCCTCTACACTGTGACTCTGAAGATGCAGCAGCAACATGGTCTGGTTGTTGTCTCCTCTACACTGTGACTCTGAAGATGCAACATGGTCTGGTTGTTATCTCCTCTACACTGTGACTCTGTAGATGCAACAGGGTCTGGTTGTTATCTCCTCTACACTGTGACTCTGAAGATGCAGCAGCAACATGGTCTGGTTGTTGTCTCCTCTACACTGTGACTCTGTAGATGCAACATGGTCTGGTTGTTATCTCCTCTACACTGTGACTCTGTAGATGCAGCAGCTACATGGTCTGGTTGTTGTCTCCTTTACACTGTGACTCTGAAGATGCAGCAGCAACATGGTCTGGTTGTTGTCTCCTCTACACTGTGACTCTGTAGATGCAGCAGCAACATGGTCTGGTTGTTGTCTCCTCTACACTGTGACTCTGTAGATGCAACATGGTCTGGTTGTTGTCTCCTCTACACTGTGACTCTGTAGATGCAACATGGTCTGGTTGTTGTCTCCTCTACACTGTGACTCTGAAGATGCAGCAGCAACATGGTCTGGTTGTTGTCTCCTCTACACTGTGACTCTGTAGATGCAACATGGTCTGGTTGTTGTCTCCTCTACACTGTGACTCTGAAGATGCAGCAGCAACATGGTCTGGTTGTTGTCTCCTCTACACTGTGACTCTGTAGATGCAACATGGTCTGGTTGTTATCTCCTCTACACTGTGACTCTGAAGATGCAGCAGCAACATGGTCTGGTTGTTGTCTCCTCTACACTGTGACTCTGAAGATGCAACATGGTCTGGTTGTTATCTCCTCTACACTGTGACTCTGTAGATGCAACAGGGTCTGGTTGTTATCTCCTCTACACTGTGACTCTGAAGATGCAGCAGCAACATGGTCTGGTTGTTGTCTCCTCTACACTGTGACTCTGTAGATGCAACATGGTCTGGTTGTTGTCTCCTCTACACTGTGACTCTGTAGATGCAACATGGTCTGGTTGTTGTCTCCTCTACACTGTGACTCTGAAGATGCAGCAGCAAAATGGTCTGGTTGTTGTCTCCTCTACACTGTGACTCTGTAGATGCAACATGGTCTGGTTGTTGTCTCCTCTACACTGTGACTCTGAAGATGCAGCAGCAACATGGTCTGGTTGTTGTCTCCTCTACACTGTGACTCTGTAGATGCAGCAGCAACATGGTCTGGTTGTTGTCTCCTCTACACTGTGACTCTGTAGATGCAACATGGTCTGGTTGTTGTCTCCTCTACACTGGGACTCTGAAGATGCAACATGGTCTGGTTGTTGTCTCCTCTACACTGTGACTCTGAAGATGCAGCAGCAACATGGTCTGGTTGTTGTCTCCTCTACACTGTGACTCTGTAGATGCAGCAGCTACATGGTCTGGTTGTTGTCTCCTCTACACTGTGACTCTGAAGATGCAGCAGCAACATGGTCTGGTTGTTGTCTCCTCTACACTGTGACTCTGTAGATGCAGCAGCAACATGGTCTGGTTGTTGTCTCCTCTACACTGTGACTCTGTAGATGCAGCAGCAACATGGTCTGGTTGTTGTCTCCTCTACACTGTGACTCTGAAGATGCAGCAGCAACATGGTCTGGTTGTTGTCTCCTCTACACTGTGACTCTGTAGATGCAGCAGCAACATGGTCTGGTTGTTGTCTCCTCTACACTGTGACTCTGTAGATGCAGCAGCAACATGGTCTGGTTGTTGTCTCCTCTACACTGTGACTCTGAAGATGCAGCAGCAACATGGTCTGGTTGTTTCCTCCTCTACACTGTGACTCTGTAGATGCAGCAGCAACATGGTCTGGTTGTTGTCTCCTTTACACTGACTCTGTAGATGCAGCAGCTACATGGTCTGGTTGTTGTCTCCTCTACACTGGGACTCTGTAGATGCAGCAGCAACATGGTCTGGTTGTTGTCTCCTCTACACTGTGACTCTGAAGATGCAGCAGCTACATGGTCTGGTTGTTGTCTCCTCTACACTGTGACTCTGAAGATGCAGCAGCAACATGGTCTGGTTGTTGTCTCCTCTACACTGTGACTCTGTAGATGCAACATGGTCTGGTTGTTGTCTCCTCTACACTGTGACTCTGTAGATGCAGCAGCAACATGGTCTGGTTGTTGTCTCCTCTACACTGTGACTCTGTAGATGCAACATGGTCTGGTTGTTGTCTCCTCTACACTGTGACTCTGTAGATGCAGCAGCAACATGGTCTGGTTTCTCCTCTACACTGTGACTCTGTAGATGCAACATGGTCTGGTTGTTGTCTCCTCTACACTGTGACTCTGTAGATGCAGCAGCTACATGGTCTGGTTGTTGTCTCCTCTACACTGTGACTCTGTAGATGCAACATGGTCTGGTTGTTGTCTCCTCTACACTGTGACTCTGTAGATGCAGCAGCAACATGGTCTGGTTGTTGTCTCCTCTACACTGTGACTCTGAAGATGCAGCAGCAACATGGTCTGGTTGTTGTCTCCTCTACACTGTGACTCTGTAGATGCAACATGGTCTGGTTGTTGTCTCCTCTACACTGTGACTCTGTAGATGCAGCAGCTACATGGTCTGGTTGTTGTCTCCTCTACACTGTGACTCTGAAGATGCAGCAGCAACATGGTCTGGTTTCTCCTCTACACTGTGACTCTGTAGATGCAACATGGTCTGGTTGTTGTCTCCTCTACACTGTGACTCTGTAGATGCAACATGGTCTGGTTGTTGTCTCCTCTACACTGTGACTCTGTAGATGCAGCAGCAACATGGTCTGGTTGTTGTCTCCTCTACACTGTGACTCTGTAGATGCAGCAGCAACATGGTCTGGTTTCTCCTCTACACTGTGACTCTGTAGATGCAACATGGTCTGGTTGTTGTCTCCTCTACACTGTGACTCTGTAGATGCAGCAGCTACATGGTCTGGTTGTTGTCTCCTCTACACTGTGACTCTGAAGATGCAGCAGCAACATGGTCTGGTTGTTGTCTCCTCTACACTGTGACTCTGAAGATGCAGCAGCAACATGGTCTGGTTGTTGTCTCCTCTACACTGGGACTCTGTAGATGCAACATGGTCTGGTTGTTGTCTCCTCTACACTGTGACTCTGTAGATGCAGCAGCAACATGGTCTGGTTGTTGTCTCCTCTACACTGTGACTCTGTAGATGCAGCAGGGACAAGGACCTTAGCACTGTCAGACACAAACCCTCTTAACAGCGCTCAGATTTCTGGATTAAGGGGGAGATTTTCACACCTCTGAATTGTATTGTACAACGGGGCTCATGCATCTTTTCATGCATCTTTTCTCCCTCGGGATGTGAGCCTTTCCTTATTTATAGTGAATTCTGATCTTTGTTGAGCGGGATGAGTTCATGAGCTGCATGTACAGAACATACTAATGAGGTGGATGGTGAATGGTGGGTTGGTACAGTATATTACCACTATGGGAGAAGGTTTTGACTGGGAAAGAAAGGGTGAGGAATAAGAGATGATTGTCATCAAATCCTTTCTAAATGGATTTGGGATGAGTTGGGTAGTGAGCTCCATAATAAACATTCTCATAGGTAGTTCAGTTCCACACGAACACATGCCGATCATACTGTTTGGCTCAGTGAGACTCAGATATTAGTTCAATGAGTACTCAAAGAGTTGATTATGTTGTGTATACTGTAATTAATGTATGTACTATCAACATGTAAATTGTATGATCTGTACGTTACACAAATGGTAAAATACACAAATCCTTTGTATACACAAAGTGGTTATTTCCCCTTTCCTTGTCACCTAAATACCTTTCCTATCCTCAGTTTCCTACAGCTCTTCCTCCTTCACTCAGCCTCCTCTCTCTCTCTCTGTCTCTCTCTCTCTGTCTCTCTCTCTCTCTCTGTCTGTCTGTCTGTCTGTCTGTCTGTCTGTCTGTCTGTCTGTCTGTCTGTCTGTCTGTCTCTCGCTCTCGCTCTCTCTCTCTCTCTCTCTCTGTCTCTCTCTCTCTCTGTCTCTCACTCTCTCTCTCTGTCTCTCTGTCTCTTATTTTTATTTATTTCAGTGGAACTTTGACACTCTGACACTCAATGTTCCGCAGGGTTCCGCATTCTCAGCATCCCGTCCTGCCGGAAGAAATCCCAGCCTGTGATTACCTACTCATATTTCATACTTCACTTCCCTTCCTGCACCGGCTATAAATGAATGCCTTTTATTAGTTGGCAGTTCCAGTGAACAAAAGGATTGACGGGGTCTTGCGTTCAGGTTTCGTATTGATTTATGGACGCATTCCAAGATGTCCAAATGCCATTGATTTTCTTCTGATTGATCAATTTAGAGAGATTTAGATAAGATGTCTGTGTGTGTGTGTGTGAATGCTTTGTCACCCAAATGTGACAGATATGCCCACCAGGAACATACTGTACACATCTCACATGTATCTAGTGACTGTTGAAGCAATAAAGAAAAGTTACCTAACACATATAGCTCATGGATTATATTTCTGTCCTTGTTGCAAATACCTGTCGTATCAAACAAGCGTTTTCCACACACACCTTTATTCTGTGTTGTCATTATTGAGGATGTTTGTTTACAGGGCTCTGGTGATTACCTGATCATTAGGACAGTAGCACGTACAGACAGCAGACTTCAGCAACGAGGTGAGACTGATGTGTTTATATTCACAGGCAATTAAAACTGTAGGAGCAGAAGATACATGTGTCCATCTGTTCCTGGTGTGTCCTACGTGGTGAGGAATGTTCATTCTGAAGGTAGTGGAGAAGGTCTCTGTAGAAACAGTGGAGAGACTGGATAGTGACAGGAAGGGGAAGTGAACTAGTGTGGTTCTGGTGGTGGTGTTTTTGTCTTGTTTCCCCACATTAACACCTACCGTACATAAGGCTACGTGTACATTATGCATAAACAAATAGAATAGTAAGTTTACTATTTTGAATAGGTAATCTCTCTCTCTCTCTTTCTCCCTCTCTCTCTTTCCATCTCTTTCTCTCTGTGTGTGGGTGACTCTCGTTGTATAATTGTCATGCATGACAGTAAAAGTCTGTATGTGTCTGGCAGTAGTTTTCATCAGTCTGCAGTGTGATCTGGGTCTTGTCTGGCAGTAGTTTTCATCAGTCTGCAGTGTGATCTGGGTCTTGTCTGGCAGTAGTTTATCAGTCTGCAGTGTGATCTGGGTCTTATCTGGCAGTAGTTTTCATCAGTCTGCAGTGTGATCTGGGTCTTGTCTGGTAGTAGTTTTCATCAGTCTGCAGTGTGATCTGGGTCTTGTCTGGCAGTAGTTTTCATCAGTCTGCAGTGTGATCTGGGTCTTGTCTGGCAGTAGTTTTCATCAGTCTGCAGTGTGATCTGGGTCTTGTCTGGCAGTAGTTTATCAGTCTGCAGTGTGATCTGGGTCTTATCTGGCAGTAGTTTTCATCAGTCTGCAGTGTGATCTGGGTCTTGTCTGGTAGTAGTTTTCATCAGTCTGCAGTGTGATCTGGGTCTTGTCTGGCAGTAGTTTTCATCAGTCTGCAGTGTGATCTGGGTCTTGTCTGGCAGTAGTTTTCATCAGTCTGCAGTGTGATCTGGGTCTTGTCTGGCAGTAGTTTATCAGTCTGCAGTGTGATCTGGGTCTTATCTGGCAGTAGTTTTCATCAGTCTGCAGTGTGATCTGGGTCTTGTCTGGCAGTAGTTTATCAGTCTGCAGTGTGATCTGGGTCTTGTCTGGCAGTAGTTTTCATCAGTCTGCAGTGTGATCTGGGTCTTGTCTGGCAGTAGTTTTCATCAGTCTGCAGTGTGATCTGGGTCTTGTCTGGCAGTAGTTTTCATCAGTCTGCAGTGTGATCTGGGTCTTGTCTGGCAGTAGTTTTCATCAGTCTGCAGTGTGATCTGGGTCTTGTCTGACAGTAGTTTTCATCAGTCTGCAGTGTGGTCTGGGTCTTGTCTGGCAGTAGTTTTCATCAGTCTGCAGTGTGATCTGGGTCTTGTCTGGCAGTAGTTTTCATCAGTCTGCAGTGTGATCTGGGTCTTGTCTGACAGTAGTTTTCATCAGTCTGCAGTGTGATCTGGGTCTTGTCTGGCAGTAGTTTTCATCAGTCTGCAGTGTGATCTGGGTCTTGTCTGGCAGTAGTTTTCATCAGTCTGCAGTGTGATCTGGGTCTTGTCTGGCAGTAGTTTTCATCAGTCTGCAGTGTGATCTGGGTCTTGTCTGGCAGTAGTTTTCATCAGTCTGCAGTGTGATCTGGGTCTTGTCTGGCAGTAGTTTTCATCAGTCTGCAGTGTGATCTGGGTCTTGTCTGGCAGTAGTTTTCATCAGTCTGCAGTGTGATCTGGGTCTTGTCTGGCAGTAGTTTTCATCAGTCTGCAGTGTGATCTGGGTCTTGTCTGGCAGTAGTTTTCATCAGTTTGAAGTGCAGTCTGGGTCTTGTCTGGCTGTAGGAGGTCTGGTCTGGAACATGTGTTCTCCTAATAGCTTTAATATGGCTGGAAATAAGAGAGGCAGAACCTAGAGTCATAGTCACATGACAATGAACACAGCTAAGGGATTTATAAGCTGCTATAGAACTTGTGTGAGTGTATGTGTGTTTTTGAGTGAGTGTGTATATGTATATATATGCTGATTGAATGTGAGTGGTAGCAACATACAGGCAGCTCTTAACCTGAGCCTCTGCTTAATTATGACTGTCTCTGTTGCCATGGTTCTCTATTAAGGCACTGAGATTAAACACTGATTTGCATGTGAAAGGGAAAGGAGAGGAGAGGAGTCTGAAAAAAAGTCTGAAATATCTTCTAGTTGCATCACCCCTGTCAACTAACTCCAAACAACTACAGTGCGTGTTGTGTCAAAATACCCTATATTGTAGTTGCCTTTACATTGCAGATGTATGTCTTGGCCTTGGACTGTGAGCTCTCTCTCTGTGTGTTTCATTAGCTGTTATCCACTGTGGTGGCTGTCAGTGTGGTTTCACTCTGTGTAGAATAGCAGCAGGCCACAGCGCAGCGTGCTGCTGTACCGGTAGACAGCTGGGCTTTTACATACTGTATGTAGGCTGACACTACATCTGCCTCTCTTGGTTTCCTATGAACATCCTGAGAGAGAGGGAAGAAGAGAGGGAAGGAAGGAGAAAGAGAGAGGGAAGGAGAGCGAGATATATATATTTAGGAACTTGTTTTGAATAGGGAACAAATTTGAAATGTGAAGAAAAATAATTTGATGGCAAAAATGAGCGAGTACAGATGGTGTAATATGTTGATGTTGAGTTTGTTGTTGAGAGATGGCCAGACTGGATCTGAATGGATCTGGGTGCACTGAGGTGATGAGTCATCACTCAGTCCTCATCAAGGGCTTTATTGGCATTGGAAACTTATGTTTACATTGCCAAAGCAAGTGAAATAGATAAAAATCTAAAATGAAATTAACAATAAAAAATATACAGTAAACATTACACTCTCTCAATCTCTGTCTCTTTCTCTCTCTGTCCCCCCGCAACCCCCCCCCCCCCCCCCCCCCCACCATCAGGAAGTTCATTAGAAACCAAAAAACAAGAAGTGAAACAAGGGATCTTTCTCTTTCATTCTGACTCACCTTTCCACAACACTCAACCCAAAACAATCCTTATGCACATCTAGTCTACAACAACCAAACACTGATTCTAGACTACATATTCATAACAGCACAAACTCCTGCAGTGTCTATAAATTCATAATGATAATCCAGTCTTTGAGTATTCACAACAATAGAAGCCACTAGAGAGTGTGTATATTGTATATTAAAAATAACAAAACTCCTACAGAGAGAGAGAATAAGCATGAATATTAATGCTGAGTACGGGGGAGGCTGAGGAGGCCACAGGGTGGAAAACCTTCAAGCCTCCTCCAAATCCTCAGCAGATAAACGGAGGAGGAAAGAGATCATTACACGCATCGTTTTTCACAGGGCTTCCCAAATCTCATTTTCCGTAGTGTATTTTAATGGGCTCCTCTCTCGCAGCTCACCGTGTGTGTGTGTGTGTGTGTGTGTGTGTGTGTGTGTGTGTGTGTGTGTGTGTGTGTGTAACCTCTGCAAAGGCTGAGGGTGCTGCCTCCACCAGTGCTCTGATTATTTCCCACATCAAGAGATTTTTTTTCCGCGTTGGAATTCGGGAGGGAAGGGGAACCCGGTGAGCCTGTGTGTTCACGGTTTTTAATGCTTGTCAAAATGTTGTCTTTGTACGGTGTCGTGTGGATCCCTGTGTGGCATGTAAATGCAGCCTGAGGAAATACAAAGCTCCTGAAGCTAGATAAATGAGTTCGGATACAGAATAACTAGGAGAGGAATCAAAGTCATTTCCCTCCATAAGATTGTGTGATTTATTATTTATTATCATTACCATGTGTAGCACAGATTATTGGGGTGTATTTATCAAATACAGTGTCATGGAAACCTAATGTAACAAGAAACTCAATGCTGTATTAGACTGAGAAAGACACCTCAACCAAACCAATCCCAACAGCTAGATGACCTGAAAATAGCTGTGCAGCGACGCTTCCCATCCAACCGGACAGAGCTTGAGAGGATCTGCAGAGAAGAATGGGAGAAACTCCCCAAATACAGGTGTGTCAAGCTTGTAGTGTCATACCCAAGAAGAGTCAAGGCTATAATCACTGCGTAAGTTACTGCATCAAGGTACTGAGTAAAGGGTCTGAATACTTATGTAAATGGGATATTTCCATTTTTTGTATTTGTATAAATTTGCTAAGAAATTCTAAAAACATGTTTTTGCTTTTTCATTATGGGGTATTGAGTGTAGATTGATGAGGGAAAAAATGATTGAATCCATTATAGAATAAGGCTGTAACTTTCCGAATGCACTGTCAAAGATAAGGATATACAATGTACGAGGTATCTTTGACTAGAAAAGTTATAGGAATGGCAGTGAGAAGGCTACAAGGTGATTGAAGAAAAACTGCTTCATGCACCTGCTGTGGTTACTGATTGACTCAATACAACTGACTGGGCACAACAACCCCAAAATAATAAGCATTAACAGTAAGTAGTTATCAAGCAGAGCAGACACATGTGAAATGATAAGACCTGTACACATGTGAAATGATAAGACCTGTACACATGTGAAATGATAAGACCTGTACACATGTGAAATGATAAGACCTGTACACATGTGAAATGATAAGACCTGTACACATGTGAAATGATAAGACCTGTACACATGTGAAATGATAATACCTCTCCACATGTTAAATGATAATAGCTCTCCACATGTGAAAGGATAATACCTCTCCACATGTTAAATGATAATACCTCTCCACATGTTAAATGATAATACCTGTCCACATGTTAAATGATAATACCTGTCCACATGTTAAATGATAATACCTCTCCACATGTTAAATGATAATAGCTCTCCACATGTGAAAGGATAATACCTCTCCACGTGTTAAATGATAATACCTCTCCACATGTTAAATGATAAAACTTCTCCACATGTTAAATGATAATACCTCTCCACATGTTAAATGATAATACGTCTTTACTTTCAGAATTCCTCGTCCTTCTGAGATTCCGTTGCTCTGCTTTTTGCCTGAAATCTAAAGACTTCCTAATATGGATGCTCTACTGTTATCTGGTTTCCTCCTTATAGGGTTGGTTTGTAATTCTGGAGACTCAGACCCCAAACACACACTAGGGAGTGTTTAATTACAAACTCATTCTGCAAGTGTCCATCCATAATTCAATATCTCCAATAATGTAAGCTGTGATGAAATCCATAATGCCAATGTGACCTCACTCTGAGATGAGGTCATCTCTATGTAGCTCAACAACACCTTTTTACCGCCTGCTACACCCTGTTACGTTTTACCGCCTGCTACACCCTGTTACTTTTTACCGCCTGCTACACCCTGTTACTTTTTACCGCCTGCTACACCCTGTTACTTTTTACCCCCTGCTACACCCTGTTACTTTTTACCCCCTGCTACACCCTGTTACTTTTTACCCCCTGCTACACCCTGTTACTTTTTACCGCCTGCTACACCCTGTTACTTTTTACCCCCTGCTACACCGTGTTACTTTTTACCGCCTGCTACACCCTGTTACTTTTTACCGCCTGCTACACCCTGTTACTTTTTACCGCCTGCTACACCCTGTTACTTTTTACCGCCTGCTACACCCTGTTACTTTTTACCGCCTGCTACACCCTGTTACTTTTTACCCCCTGCTACACCCTGTTACTTTTTACCGCCTGCTACACCCTGTTACTTTTTACCGCCTGCTACACCCTGTTACTTTTTACCCCCTGCTACACCCAGTTACTTTTTACCGCCTGCTACACCCTGTTACTTTTTACCGCCTGCTACACCCTGTTACTTTTTACCCCCTGCTACACCCTGTTACTTTTTACCGCCTGCTACACCCTGTTACTTTTTACCGCCTGCTACACCCTGTTACTTTTTACCGCCTGCTACACCCTGTTACTTTTTACCGCCTGCTACACCCTGTTACTTTTTACCCCCTGCTACACCCAGTTACTTTTTACCGCCTGCTACACCCTGTTACTTTTTACCGCCTGCTACACCCTGTTACTTTTTACCGCCTGCTACACCCTGTTATTTTTTACCGCCTGCTACACCCTGTTACTTTTTACCGCCTGCTACACCCTGTTACTTTTTACCGCCTGCTACACCCTGTTACTTTTTACCGCCTGCTACACCCTGTTACTTTTTACCGCCTGCTACACCCTGTTACTTTTTACCGCCTGCTACACCCTGTTACTTTCTACCGCCTGCTACACCCTGTTACTTTTTACCGCCTGCTACACCCTGTTACTTTTTACCGCCTGCTACACCCTGTTACTTTTTACCGCCTGCTACACCCTGTTACTTTTTACCGCCTGCTACACCCTGTTACTTTTTACCGCCTGCTACACCCTGTTACTTTTTACCGCCTGCTACACCCTGTTACTTTTTACCGCCTGCTACACCCTGTTACTTTTTACCGCCTGCTACACCCTGTTACTTTTTACCCCCTGCTACACCCTGTTACTTTTTACCGCCTGCTACACCCTGTTACTTTTTACCGCCTGCTACACCCTGTTACTTTTTACCGCCTGCTACACCCTGTTACTTTTTACCGCCTGCTACACCCTGTTACTTTTTACCGCCTGCTACACCCTGTTACTTTTTACCGCCTGCTACACCCTGTTACTTTTTACCGCCTGCTACACCCTGTTACTTTTTACCGCCTGCTACACCCTGTTACTTTTTACCGCCTGCTACACCCTGTTACTTTTTACCCCCTGCTACACCCTGTTACTTTTAATCGCCTGCTACACCCAGTTACTTTTTACCGCCTGCTACACCCTGTTACTTTTTACCGCCTGCTACACCCTGTTACTTTTTACCCCCTGCTACACCCTGTTACTTTTTACCGCCTGCTACACCCTGTTACTTTTTACCGCCTGCTACACCCTGTTACTTTTTACCCCCTGCTACACCCTGTTACTTTTTACCGCCTGCTACACCCTGTTACTTTTTACCCCCTGCTACACCCAGTTACTTTTTACCGCCTGCTACACCCTGTTACTTTTTACCGCCTGCTACACCCTGTTACTTTTTACCGCCTGCTACACCCTGTTACTTTTTACCGCCTGCTACACCCTATTACTTTTTACCGCCTGCTACACCCTGTTACTTTTTACCGCCTGCTATTTACCTGCTATTTACATTCCAATGACATAATAATATAGGTACTTACTTATTAATAATGACCTAATCATTTCTCTGTTATTAGGAGCACAAAAAAATAAAACTATTCTACCAGACAGTTACCCTTCGTTTAGTTCTGTTTGATAAGTACCAATACTGTTTGTTTTGCTTCTCAGTGCAACCAGGTAAACACCTGCTGAAAGAGGTAAGTAAAAATATATATATTTTTCATTCATTTTTAATGATGTGATTTCTGAGTGCCTCATGAAGTGGCTATGAAGTATCGTATTGAGGGACTAAAGCTGTTTATGTTAATCTTCAAACGCTGCTTTTTTCTTCTTATCGTTGCCCTGGAATTCCCTGTATGTTCCGTATGTTCCTAAAAGCAGTCTTTTTTTAAGTAGCTTGCGCTTTAGTGTCAAAGAGGGTGTAAGTGTACAGTAGGGAAGGGAGGGACTGTTACGCAGCCGTCAGGTTTTCTACTGTCAACTTCTGTCTCTCAGGTTACCCAGGCTGTAAACAGTAGAGGCGTGTGTATGTGGTGCTAAATGCCCCATCTCTACTCAAACATGCCATCTCTATGTCTGCCTCTCAATCTGCTATAAACAGCTAGAGCTGACCATACAAAGCAAATAGGCCTATGTGCATGCATGTGTGTGTGTGTGTGTGTGTGTGGTGTGCGTCTTTGTGCAAGAGTAAGGGTGTGTGTGTGTGTGTGTGTGTGTGTGTGTGTGTGTGTGTGTGTGTGTGTGTGTGTGTGTGTGTGTGTGTGTGTGTGTGTGTGTGTGTGTGTGTGTGTGTGTGTGTGTGTGTGTGTGTGAGAGAGAGAGAGAGAAGCACACTGTCAGGCAAGATTGGGGAGGGGAGGATGTGAGTGTTAGATTAACATCATACCTCCCACCCCCAACCTCTCTCACCCATCAAACTGACAAAGACCACAAATACACACAGAGGACAAGGAGAAGAAACACAGTGTCAAGTGTGTGTGCGTGCGCGGGTGTGCGTGCCATAGGCTCCAATCCAAAATCTGCCCATGCATGAGTACAGCAACAGCGAACATTGCAGTGTGTGTGAGTGTGTGTGTTTGCAAAGGTGTAAGGCACATCCTGTGGCTTGTGGCCTTGAAGGCAAGCAAAGGGCTGTGCCTTCTCACTTTCACACTTGGACTGATCATGAGGAAGGTGTCCGCACGAGAGAGAAGAGACATCAACAGCAGAACAACATCACTATGTGCAGCATTTCATGCACCGTTCAACTCAACGTTGCCAATAGCTTTGTCATGACCCTAGAGGAGTACCATTTCCTCCTCTCTCTATCTGACCATTTGTATTCAAATCACATTAGAGACAATCCCATTGAATCCCATTGGAAAGGCATCAGATAGGTTTTGTCCTCTGGCTCTTTTAAGAGATGACAATAATAAAATGTTGGATTAATAAAGACCGTTCTACCAATTGAGGTGCTCAAAGAGCTTTACACAGTAAGGGGGAAACTCATCTCATCCACCACCAATGTGTGGCACCCACCTGGATGATGCAGGCAACCATTTTTTGGTGCCAGAACGCTCACCACACATCAGCTAGCATAGAATGAGCTCCAGGAACCAGAGGGCCTGGCCTAGGGAGCTACCCAGGAGAGAGCTCTCCAATGTAGGCAAAGGGGAGACAATGAGAGGCATTGTCTGACTGGCTGGGAGTGTATGTGGGCAAGAGTGGAGAGATATGCAGGAACAATGGCACTGTTGCTGCAATCTGCATCATGCAGCGCCTTCAGAAAGTCTTCATACCTCTTGACTTATTCCACATTGTATTGTGTTACAGCCTGAATTCAAAATGGATTATAAATATAGTTTTTTCTCTCACCCACCTACACACAATACCCCATAGTGACATAGTGAAAACATATTTTTATAAATGTTTGCAAATATTTACATAAGTATTCACACCCCTGAGTCAATACATGTTAGAATCACATGGCAGTGATTACAGCTGTGAGTCTTTCTGGGTAAGTCTCTAAGAGCTTTGCACACCTGGATTGTACAATATTTGTATATTATTTTTTTAAATTCTTCAAGTTCTGTCAAGTTGGTTGATGGTTGTTGATCATTGCTAGACAGCCCTTTTCAAGTCTTGCCATAGATTTTCAAGCTGATTTAAGTCAAAACTCTAACTTGGCTACAATGTTGTCTTGATAAGCAACTGTATATTTGGCCTTGTGTTTTAGGTTATTGTCCTGCTGAAAGGTGGATTTGTCTCCCAGTGTCTATTAGAAAGCAGACTGAACCAGGTTTTCCTATAGGATTTTGCCTGTGCTTAGCTCTATTCCGTTTCTCTTTTCTGAAACTCCCTAGTCTTTGCCGATGACAAGCATACCCATAACATGATGCAGCCACCACCATACTTGAAAATATGAAGAGTGGTGCTCAGTGATGTGTTGTGTTGGATTTGCCGAAAACAACACTTTGTATTTAGGACAAAAAGTAAATTTCTTGCCACATTTTTTGCAGTTTTACTTTAGTGCCCTGTTGGAAAGAGTATGCATGTTTTAGAAATGTTTTATTGTGTACAGGCTTCCTTCTTTCACTCTGTCATTTAGGTTAGTATTGTGGAGTTACTACAATGTTGTTGATCCATCCTCAGTTTTCTCTTATCACAGCCATTAAACTCTGTTTTAAAGTACCATTATGGTGAAATCCCTGAGCGGTTTCCTTCCTCTCCGGCAACTGAGTTAGGAAGGATGCCTTTATCTGCATTGTTGGTTAAGGGCTTGTAAGTAAGCATTTCACTGTAAGGTCTACACTTGTTGTATTCAGAGCATGTGACAAATACAATTTGATTTGATTTGATCTCTCTAGTGACTGGGTGTATTGCAGTGTAATTAGTAACTTCCCCATGCTCAAAGGGATATTCAACGTCTGCTTTTTTTTTACCCATCTACCAATAGGTGCCCTTCTTTGCGAGGCAAAGGAAAACCTCCCTGGTCTTTGTGGTTGAATCTGTGTTTGAAAAACACTTCTCAACCTTACAGATAATTGTATGTGTGGGGTACACAGATGAGGTAATCATTCAAAAATCATATTAAATACTATTATTGCACACAGAGTGAGTCCATGCAACTTGTAATGTAACTTGTTAAGCATTTTTACTTCTGAACGTATTTAGGATTGCCATAACAAAGGGGTTGAATACTTATTTAAAAACATAATTCCACTTTTACATTATGGGGTATTGTGTGTAGGCCAGTGACACAAGATATCAATGTAATCTCTTTTAAATTCAGGCTGTAACACAACAGCATGTGTAAAAAGTCAAGAGGTGTGAATACTTTCTGAAGGCGTTGTACCTGAATTATCTAGTAATCTTCCATCCACACCCTCCACCCCCCTAGCCTGGTCTCAGATCTGTTTGTGCTGTATAACCAACTCCTATGGTTGTTGCCATTACACTTACCAAAGGAGTAAGCAAGAAAGCACAAACAGGTGTGGAACCAAGCTACCACAGAGTGAGAGAAGAACATGAAAATGTGACACAGTCTATCTGCTATGGTGGTAGAAATAATTAAACAGGATTTAGTGTGATTCCTTGACCCCTACACAAAGCAAAGGCGACGTCAGTGTGAGTGTGGTGACTGAATGGCTGGTGACTCACACAAGGGTGTGTTGCTGCTGGTTGTTGTGTTAACGATAGGAAGAGAGAGGAGACTGAGATCATGGAAAGGCTTCTGAGAGGATCCATCTCACCTTCTATGTCATCAAGCATGAGTTCATGACCACAGTGGTGGGTTTTATTTTTCTCTTCTCCTCTTCCTTTCTCCTCTCTTCTCCTCTCCTCTCTTCTCCTCTTCTCTCTTCTCATCTCATCTCTTGTCTCTCTCCTCTCCTCTCCTCTCCTCTCCTTTCCTCTCCTCTTCTCTTCTCTTCTCTTCTCTTCTCCTCTCCTCTATTGTCTCTTCCTCTCTCCTCTTCTATTCTGCCTGTACTATTCTGTTTCCCAGAATGAGTTACTGTTCTGTTCCTCTCCCATATTTCACTGCTGTAGGAAAATGCAGAGAAATCCATAAGTCATGGTAACAACCTGTCCCTCCTCCCTTCCCTTCCCTGGGCCCGTGGAAATATCCCTTTTGGAACAGGATGTCAGACGACTGCAAGCTGACAGGATTCTCCCACGCATGCAGGCGTATGCGTACACATGTACAGGCGTATGCGTACACATGTACAGGCTTATGCGTACACATGTACAGGCTTATGCGTACACATGTACAGGCGTATGCGTACACATGTACAGGCGTATGCGTACACATGTACAGGCGTATGCGTACACATGTACAGGCGTATGCGTACACATGTACAGGCGTATGCGTACACATGCAGATGCATGCTCATACACACACTCGCAAACATACACGCGTACACGTTCCCAATCCAAACAAAACAGGAAACGCAGCTCTACACACTTAAGCGTCACTCTGTTCTGGATAGAATGTATCTGCTTTATACAGCATTTCTCCCTACAACATTCTGTATGTTCTGGCCAATAATAACCTCCAATATTCAAACCACCAACTATCCAACTAATGATACTTTTTATTTATTTGTACTTTTTACCCCATTTTTCTCCCCAATTTCGTGGTATCCAATTGGTAGTTACAGTCTTGTCCCATCGCTGCAACTCCCGTACAGACTCAGGAGAGGCGAAGGTTGAGAGCCATGCGTCCTCTGAAACACGACCTCGCCAAGCCACACTGCTTGTTGACACATTGCTCGCTTAACCCAAAAGCCAGCCACACCAATGTGTCGGAGGAAACACCGTACAGCTGGCGACCGAAGTCAGCGTGCATGCGCCTGGCCGCCACAAGGAGTAAATAGAACACGACGGGACAAGGACATCCCGGCTGGCCAAACCCTCCCCTAACCCGGACAACGCTGGGCCAAACCCTCCCCTAACCCGGACAACGCTGGGCCAAACCCTCCCCTAACCCGGACAACGCTGGGCCAAACCCTCCCCTAACCCGGACAACGCTGGGCCAAACCCTCCCCTAACCCGGACAACGCTGGGCCAAACCCTCCCCTAACCCGGACAACGCTGGGCCAAACCCTCCCCTAACCCGGACAACGCTGGGCCAAACCCTCCCCTAACCCGGACAACGCTGGGCCAAACCCTCCCCTAACCTGGATAACGCTGGGCCAATTGTGCGCCGCCTCATGGGCACCACTTCATGGGTCCCCCGGTCTCGGCCGGCTGCAACACAGCCTGGGATCGAACCCGGGTGCAGTGCCTTAGACTGATGCGCAACTCGGGGATGCGCAACTCGGGAGGCCCCAACCAAACATACTTACAGTGATAGGACGTTGGTGCTCAGTAAAATTATAAGAAAAACATAAACCAGCCCATTAGATTAAAAACAGCAGTTTAAATATATATTTATTCATATTGTTTCTGTGTTTCCACTTCAATTCCGTCTCCCATCTTTTATCCAGCTAGGCTATTGATTTACCATTAAGTTGAATGGGGGAGAAAATCCATACCGCTCCCTTTAAATAACCATCACATGAGACATATAGTATGTCATATAGAAACAATATTGGAGACCTTGTGTGAGTCCCAAATTACACCATATTCCCTATATAGTGCACTACATTTGACCAGGGCCCTGCACTATAAAGGGAATAGGGTGCAATTAGGGGCGCAAATCATTTGAGAGGCTTGAAATCACCAATGGAATCCTCCTATCCTGGTGAATACCCTCTCTCCTGCTGTCAAATATATTTCTAATGAAAACAACTATAGCATCGTTATCAATTAAACACTTTGCTGAATAAGACCTTTTACAGCTTAAAATGTATCAGCTTTCATTGCTTACTGTGTAGTGCTTTCTTCTATCTGTGTAGTGGAGGCTGGTGAGGGGAGGACGGCTCATAATAATGGCTGGAATGGAGTCAATGGAATGGTAACCACCACATGGAAACTAGGTGTTTGATGTGTTTGATACCATTCCATTGACTCCATTCCAGCCATTATTATGAGCCTTCCTCCCCTCACCAGCCTCCATTGTATCTGTGGTATGTTGTCTCTTTGTCTTGGGAAGCACATTATGAAGCAGGGTCTCTATTGTTGGTCAGCTGGTATATGGATGCCACTGGGAGGGTCTGCTAGGTGAAAGAGGGGACAGATTGACTGAGAGTGACACTTCACTGTGTGACATGACAGTGATTTCTTTCTCTTTTTTTCTAATGCATGTTACAAGGTATGTCAGGCTGATGAATGGTTGAGAAACACACACACACATGCATGTGCACACATAGGCACGAAAGCATGCACACACGCACATACAAGTACACACACACAGAGAGAGAGAGAGAGAGAGAGAGAGAGAGAGAGAGAGAGAGAGAGAGAGAGAGAGAGAGAGAGAGAGAGAGAGAGAGAGAGAGAGAGAGAGAGAGAGAGAGAGAGAGAGAGAGAGAGAGAGAGAGAGAGAGAGAGAGAGAGAGAGAGAGAGAGAGAGAGAGAGAGAGAGAGAGAGAGAGAGAGAGAGAGAGAGATGCCGTAGGACATCAGCCTCAGGTGTAGGTAAACATGAGAGGAGGAACGTGGGAAGTACATTTGTGTATTTTGTTATTGTGTGCGTGCGTGCGTGGATGTTTACAGTATTTTTATGATTTTTGACACACGAGTCCCACAAAGAAAGAAAAAGAGCGAGAATACTGAGCGAGAGGGAGAGAGAGAGAAAAAGAGAGAGAATACTGAGAGAGAGGGAGAGAGAGGGAAAAATACAGAAAACAAATCCATTCATCCATGCCTTTGTTTCTTATGTGCCAATCCCAAAACGCAGTGGACTGCAAATGTCTAAGTGATTGAAACAAAACGTCAGTCCTTCTACCACAGCCCTACTGTCTCTATAGATTTAATACAAATCTCTAATCCGCATTGTGCTCTTTGCCCAAATAAGAAAGCCAGCCTTATCTCTGGACTATTCTTCTGAACTCCTCTTTGCTTTCCCAGAAGCCAATCAAAATCAAGTCTGAAATAAAAAAAGAATCAGCATGGCAGGAGCCAGAGTGACTGAATTTCCATATAGATAGGCCGGCACATTAAACTGTCTGTCTGCCTCCTCTCTTCTCCCCTCCAACCTTCCTCTTATTAGACCTGCTCTTTCCATCTACATCATCGACTTCTAACATCCAGCCACTCTCGCTGTCAATTCTATCTGGCCAGACAGATGATTGTTTTTGAACCGTCGCTGACCTCTCATATACACTATAGAGTAAACCAGGTTGTGATATATACCTGCTGGTTTGTTGTGTTGACTTGGAGACGCGGTGTGGGCTGCGCTTGACGTTGCTATTGTTGTATGTTAGAGGTCTCTTAGAATATGAGAGACAGAGAGAGAGAGAGATTCTCGTCACAGCCTTTCCAGGCTATTGTAAATTAAAATGCAATTAAAACAAGCAAATAAGCCGTCCCAAGAGACGGAGGGGGAAGACAACAAGGATTATAAGCACTCAGCCAAAGACGACAAGCCTAGCTATGCCACTCATCATTAACATAACAGGAGCCAGGAAGAGGAAGTGAATCTGAAGAAAGAGCTCCGGTTATGGGATGTCAGCCTGAGACACTAATGAATGGACCCACTCCACGTTACAAGAACAAAGAGACAGTGGGCTGTAGTTCATAAAGATGAAACCACATTTTAACGGTCAAACATGGAAACATACATTGTCTCACAGCTGGCGTGGGAAACTGCATTTGCTACATAGGTATCATTGAGGGCAGTAGTCTGTATCTATTCCTTCTGTATGTGTGTGTTATGCCTGCTCAATCTCGGCTGTATACTACAGCCCTGTAGAATCCAAAGACTGTACATAGACTGCATCCCAGCATAGCGCCGTGGCTCGATACACTATTGACAGGTCTGCTGCAGTGGATTCCACCACACACACCCTACTAGACCCCCCATCCCCAGGGAGCATGGTGCTCTCTAACAGCTCCCCTCCCCGCTCCCCCTCACTCCCACCCACACACCCCTTGCTCAGGCTCCTGGGTATGGGAGTAGAGGGGGGTCGCAGGAGGGGTGGAGGGTTAGGGGTGGGGGGGGGGGGGGTGACTGAGCAAGCCCCACACGACGACAGGCAGGCAGGGAGGAAAGTGAGGCAGCCCACCCTCACAGAGAGCTCCTCTCCATGGACCAGCCCCACACGACAACAATGGGCCTGACAAAGACACTGGAGGAGGAATTTCCACTTCCCTCCCGCATTAATACACACAGCCCATGCAGGCTGATGCAGAGGCTGTAGGCTGCATTAAAGGTCGAATGTAGCCATTTTTATCACAATATCAAATCATTTCTGGGTAATAATTAAGTTCCTTCCCGTGATTGTTTTCAATTAAAATGGTCAAAAAGAAAGAAAAATTGCTTCTTAGCAAAGAGCAATTTCTCAAGCAAGAATTTGGCTTGTACTATCCAAGGGGGTGAATGTGGGGAGGGGAAAACTGAAAATGAACTGTTATTGGGAGAGAAGTTTGGCACTCTCTTTCTCTATTGGTCTATTAACTAATTTACCATCTGTAACTCCATCCCACCAAAACAAGCAGACATTTCAGGCGGTCTTTTCAAACACCTCTTACACTAAAAGGGCATTATCATCATTTTCACAATTTCACAGTATCATTCCAACCTCATAGTGTGGAAATATATATAAAACACAGGCAAATCACGTGTTTGACTACACTGGGCCTTTAAAATCTGCAGCGTGCCAAGATTAATTGGATACTAATGGCTTTCATTTGTTAACATTATCATAATTGAACATATGTCAGAAACAAACCAAGATGAAGGGAGATAGCTGCATTAAAACCTCAGTGCTAGGAGTCTGGATTTAAAATGACCAGCTGTATTATCATATCATTTTCAATGAATTTATATGTTCACTTGGCATATTCTACTGTGACAGAATTGATCAAAATGAATGCAGTGATTACAATGCATTGATTATGCTTTTTTTCCAAGCGTGCAAACAAAATCACTTCCTTCCCCATAATAGAGTTGCTAATTCGACAAGGCTTGGAATAAGCTAAACCGCATTGTCGAAAATCCAAGTGTTTCAAGGTTGCCAGATATACAGTGTACAGCTTGAAGAATCTCAAACTGCATTCTCATAGAGGGAAAACGTCCCCTCCTAATTCTGTGTGTGTCTCCCCCTCTCCCTGCCACATCAACCTGTTTGATAGGGGGGCTTAATGACCGCCCACTGAGCGTTGTGAGAATGGCTGTAGGGCCCTCTTAACATTTTTGTAATACCCCCCCCAACCCCTTCTACCCCTCTACCCCTCCACTCTGTCCCCTCATCCAATCCTCTTTTCTTCCATCTTTCTGTGAGAGATGAATCAGATGCTTGGCTGAGCAATGCAGGCATCCGTTGTGGTCCTGCTGCTGTTACTGCTGCTGGTGCTGCTGCCTCTCTCTCGCTCTCTCTCGCTCTCTCTCTCTCTCATATCTCTCTTTTTCTCTCCTCTTTCCCTCCTCCCATCCCTCCCTTTCTAATCCTCTTATCCTTCTCTTTTTGACATTACCTCTCCCTCTCTTTGCCCTCTTCACTCTCTCCTCTTTCTCTTTTATTCTCTCCCTCTTCTGCCCCACTTTGCCCCGCCACCCAGATCTCTCCATTTCCCCAGTTGGCACAGTCTGGGCACTACAAGTGCCAAGCCCTCTCTAAGCAGACACCATTTTGTGGGTTGGATGATTATACAGGCAGGCTGTGAGAGAGAGACTGTGAGCGGAGAGAGAGAGAGAGGCTCTGGGATGAGGCTGTGTAAAGGTCATAGTCTGGGATCTCACCCAGCATCTCTCTCCTCACCGCCTCATGACTCCCCACGGTGAGGGGAGCAGAGATCACGGTTTAGCCTGACCCTGGGCCCTGCTGAACACACACAGATATACACACAGGCACACACATACACAAACATGCACACCTCTTTCTTAAACTATTTTACTCTCTCACTTCCTGGAGATCTGCAGACCTCTCTTGCCATCTGAGGTATAGTGAAGATCTACACACAGTGCAAATGTACACAAGTAATAACGAAATACAACATATGAGACCACCACATTTGTGTATTCTATAAAGTATGTTCCTGCCCAAAGGCTTAGCCCAGTCTGATAAACAGTGGTAAACCATCAGTTATTTCATGTATTAAATGGCACAGTGCTTCCACCATCCATTCTATGATAAATGAGCTACCCATGGGATGACGAAACAAAACGCTTCTTCATTCTAACCCAGGCCCATGTATGTGCATGCATACCTAACATCCGTTTTCTGTAACACCGTCATGGACATTCCAACAGGGGTGGCAATCCACCGCATTTTGACCTTCATATCTGATAGCTTAACAGTAGCTGAAATGTTTTACATTTTTAGAACATGTGCCATGCCATTTCTCATTTGAAAACATTTCTTCTGTCTTTTTTGGCTCGGCTGTTGTGTCAATTTTACAGTTGCTTTACACTACAAAAACGATGTATTTTGTTTCCCAGACTTGAGAAGTTAGTGTAAATAAGATAACGTAGTAATTGTGGGTAAAAATCGTCCACGGTTCTTACAATATGGTATACTTTATCCGGTCACAAATAGACACAAGTTATATAGAATTAGTCTATGAACGTATGTTATGGAGAAACTGTGAGATACACTGCGAGCAGCATTGGTACATTATGCCTACCGTTTGACGCATAGGCCTATTCCCGCTTTATGAAGTGCAATTATCTGTTAATAAACTTGAATCAATTAAAGTAATTGTTTTGTTCAATTGCTGCTTTCATAACTCGAAATGTGGCCAAGAATAATTTGACAATATTTGGATTCAACGCGGCCAAATAAATGCTGTCTATAAAATAAACAAGGTGATGCGATAGAAACACTGTTGGAATGGAAGACCTACCTTCTTCAATACACATCACACTATATCAATTACAAACGGTTGTATTTAGGCATCCTAATCCTTTATTAGTCGGAATGAACAATCGAAGTTGATTGCATTTACCTAAAACTATTGGCACAGCTATTGACTAGAGATGCATCCGAGCCTGGAGCCAACCCAGTGAGTTTCTGCACCTGTGTGTTCAGAGGCGGATACAATGGTCATATGGGTCGAGAACAACATTGGCTATAGGTCTACACAGCGGGAAACGTTTCATGTAATCAAGGTGTGAGAAAATGTATTAAAACAGTCTACTTGCAAATGTGCAACCACACCCAAATGATTACCAATTCTCGCAGGGTTGGCAGGTTGGTTGATTTAGCCTATACCTGAATTCTCACAGCCTACAGTAGTTTGTGCGTCTGGAATATGGTTTATTAAATGGGGCGACATTT